>NW_025920194.1:0-39844 GCF_902686445.1 Sciurus carolinensis | reverse complement strand
CAATAGTCTGCCAGTTACAGACTGAAACCTCTGAAACTGTGCACCACAATAAATCTTTCCGTCTTTAAGTTGCTTTTCTCAGGTATTTTGTCACAGTGAGAAAAACCGTGACTAAACCACATGTACATCTTCCAATATAAATAATTCAAATCAGAAAATTAAAAATTATCATATTCCATAAACTTTCTGGTCAGGACAGTCAACAGTCATCTTATTGATCAGAGATTTAATGAAGCAAAGCATACTCACTATAGGTGCTTAGAGCAGAAAGTACTTTACTACAGAAAAATAAGGACAGGAAGATTTCTCTCAGGAAATCTCTAGGTGCTGCCATCACAGGAAAACTTCTGCCTATAGTCTCAGTTACCCACAGCACCAAAGGAAGTGATCCTCAAGAGCATGCTCAAAAGTCAAAGGCAAAACATCACCACAGCCACCTCCAGCATTCACACAACTGCCTGCCAACATTAACAGAGGAACACTGGAATCTCCTGCCTTCCACCTTCCCAATTTCAAATAGGGGCCTCTCATGGATGGAATATATGAGTATTCTTCAGACCAGGGAGGCCAGTGTCCAGATTTATTCTCTCATACAGGAAAACTTGGGAGAGCTGGAATAAGATCCCAAATAGCATCTTATGTAACTTATCAATACCTTCCTCTGGTCTGGGCACTGTATCCAGGTCTAGACTCAGAGATAAACAGACAGATGCAGGCTCCAACTGCACAGAACACACAGTCCAGGGGCAATTTTCCTCAAAAACAGTACAGCCCTTGTGAGCAACAATGACTAAGCCTAATGTGGTTTTTAGAGATCATCAAGGGATCAGAGATGAGCAATTCTTACCCAACTAATGGAATAAGCCAAGGGGAATTCAGGGAAGATCTCCCAAGAGTTATTTACACACACACACACACACACACACACACACACACACACACACACACACACATATCTGACTAAAGGAATCACCATGTAGCCCTAAGGAAAAGTATGCAGAGAGTGAAGTTCCAGAGTATTAGGATCAGTTACCACAGAAGCCCATGTCACTAGAACTAGCTGTCCCAAACCCAAAATTAATTTTGGGAGAAACCCTATAAGGCATCAATTTATATTTTTCCAAAATATTGAGATTATTATGGTGTGCTACAGGACACTGGAAAGGAAGCAACATCTGAGCCTTCCATTTAAAGACCTGCTTTCCAAAAAGGATTAATGCAACCTGAGTGTCCTGTGCCAACCCACTGTGCTCATGTTTTCAATTAAGCCTTAGTGTGTGTATGTGGCATGCAGGGTTTCCCCTCATCTTTTTTCATTTCATTACTTGTGAATTACTTTCAAATCCTGACACCTTCAAGAAGTCCTAGGGAGCTATATGTTAATAAAAGCATTTCCAAATGGACAGTAGGTGGGTAGGCAGTGAATTAATTGGAAATGGCAGAGTACTATGCTTTAAGAAAACCCCTGCCATTTCTACTTTTGTGATATCCCTGCTGGACAGAATTCTTAATGTTCTATTTTTTTAGAAAAGCTAATATTACTGAGACACAGTATTCCAGAGAGTTTGCACATGGATGCAATTAATAAAGGTCCATGCCTGCTTCAAATCATTTAACCTGGACTTTCACATGGACAAAGGACAGTCACCTTAAACAATTACTTTTACATAAATTCACCCCACATTGATTTAAGCAAAAGAGGAAATTTAAGGTCACTGTGACAAAGAAGACAAGGGATTTCTTGTTTCAGGCATGCAAGAATCAGAACTCACACAGTGCCAACAGAAATCTGTCTCTCAGCTCTGCTTCCTCCTCTCTTGGTTTGTTATAAAGCATGGGCAAGCCAGTAACTCCAGCCTTTCATTGTTCCAGATTGGCAATGCCAGGCAAAAATGATAACTCCTCCCTGAGAGTTCTAGCTAAATTCCTAGAGCTGGTGCTCATTAGGCTATCCTGGGTCATGACTCATCCTTGATCTATCTGTGTCCAAGGGAATGAAGTACTCTGATTGGTCAGACCTAGGTCACCTGTGCCCATTTTAGTTATCCCCATTAGAAGTACATAAGTGGAAGGATGCACATATATACTGCACAAGAGATCTGCTACAATTCTTTTTTGTGTGTGGTACAGGGGATTGAACCCAGGGCCTTGTGCATGCTAGGCAAGCACTCTACCAACTGAGCTATATCCCCAGCACCTCTAAAATTCTTAAATAGAATAGTAGCTTACTTGTGTTTGTTAACTATGTCTCAGGTGCTGTGCTAAGTGCATTTTCTCACTGAGTCTGACAATCATCCTATGAAATTGATAAGATGATTATCCCCATTTTAAACATGAAGAAACCAAGACCTTGGCCATTCCCCCATGAGATCACCTTTTTCAGGTTGTCATTATCCTCTTCTTTGTCCAGCACAAGACACAACAAAGCAAAGACACAAAGGACAGGCATTCCTCAGGGAGAACTCAGTTTGTTTAACTGTCTCTCTTGAGAATATGAGTTTACCTCTTGTACTGAATAGACCTATTCTCTTTTGCAGGCTTTGGGGACAGGGTATCTTCATAAGAGAAAACATAGAAGGAGGTCAGTGGGACAAACTGAAAACAGTGACCCCATCACTATCATTTATTTTGAGGCCAGAGCCAATATTCACTTTCTCTCTCCTCCATTCTTCATTAAATCCCTCTCACCTTTGACTATGACCTCAACAGATCTGGGTGACTTTCTAAAAGCAGAAGTTTCACTCAGAGGGTAAATGATTGCATAATTTGGCCAACTATACTAAATTCCCCTCCAGAGTGCTTACTCCATACCGAATTCCCAGCAGCAATGAATGAAAAAGACTGTTTTCCATAGCTTTTCCAGAAGAGTCTGTGGTCCATGATGGCATCTCTGTATAATTTTGATTTTAAATTATCTTATTATGGGTGAGATTAAGGGTTCTTTAATACACTTAAAAAGTCCATTTGCCAGTCAGGTGTGTAAACTCAGGGGGATCATGAGTTCAAAGCCAGCCTCAGCAACAGTGAGGCACTAAGCAGTTCTGTGAGACCCTGTCTCTAAATAAAATACAAAATAGGGCTTGGGGTGCAGCTCAGTGGTTGAGTCCCCTGAGTTCAATCCCTGGTACCAAAAACAAAAAAACAAAACAAAACAAAACAAAGAAATCCATTTGCCATTTTTTTCCTGTGGTCCTTCTGTTCATATCCCTATTAAATTTTTAAAGGGGTGTTGATACCTGTCTTCCCTATTATAGAACCTCTTTTAATTTTACAGGTAGTCACCTACTATAATAAAATTGCAAATGTTTTTTTCAAAGCTGTAAGGATAAAGAAATTGAATGAATGAGACACATGGCTATGTAAATAGTGTAAAAAGGAGTAATTTTTGTATCTATTTGGGGGTTCATGGGACCAAGGCAGGGTCCTCACTACAAAGAAGAGTTTATTGATCATGTATAACACTGGAAGCAATTGAGGATTGAGTTTGAAATTCATGAAAGAGTTTGGGGCTAGAGGCATAAATTGAGAAATTTCAAGCTAGAGTTGTAATTTGTGGTGTTTAAAAACACGAACCTGCAATTATCAACAGAGTAGAAGTAGGTGGTATAAGCATTTAGTGGCAAATGTTATACATGCAAACATACTTTACATGCTGAGCTACACCTGTGCTGCTTCTCTGACCTAAATCTTCCTTTTTAATTGACAGCCACACCCTTTAGAGCAAAGAACATCTCTGCTACACTTTAGCCATATAACATGTCTAACCATTGAGGGAGACTCACTGAGTTTTATTACAATTCTTTCTAAAGAGAAATAAGAAAAAAAAATGGGGTCATATATAAAGCAACATGCCAAACCATTACAATGTCATCTGGGAAATTGGAAAAATTTAATTTGAAATTCTGGGAAGTTTAAAAAAACTGAATTCAAAAAAAGAAGAATTAGATCCTTCCCAGAAACCAGAGAAAATCTGAAGCACTGTGTGGTGCAGGAACCCCTGCATGTTTTGTTTGCAGCCATACCCTCTTTATTTCCAAATGCCTGGAGTTTCCGCTTTTACTGCTGAGATGCAAGGTAGTCAGAATGCCAGTGTGATTGGGGGTGGAAGAGATCTGCTAGCAGAGAGAACCAGGTTGCTGGAGTCCTGGAACCATATTCTCCCAACATCTGGGGTTGGTAATTAAACCTCTCCCAAGTGGACAGTTGTTTACATCAGTCTAGTGATCAGGTCTATCTCTGGGCAAAATATTGTGCATTTCCAAAAAGCATTACAAATATTATATGGTTCTTTGAATATGTTATTTCAGGGCAGAGCCACTTATTTTCATCCTATCATTAAAATAAGAATAGTGGAAAATTCACAGACATGTGTCATACAGAGAAACTGCACTGGGGAGGTCAAGACTTCTCAATTCTAGTCTCTGTCATAACTTGGCATGAATGTGGGAAGGTTAGATGGAATGTTTTTATAATTGAATAAAACTCATGTTAGGAAGGAGAAAGAGACATTTACAAGCTATCTAGTTCTACTTCCTTGATTTGCAAGTACAGAAATGAAGGCACAGCTCTGACTGAGTTCTCTTTGGGAAATCAACCTCCTGCCAAGAGCATGCATTATGGTCTGTTTTCTGCCACCAGATTAAGAGAAAAGGAAACTGTCTCCACACAAGTGTCCTGTAATGCCAATGACTGGACAAGTCTGCTGTATTCTTGAGTGACAAGTTAGCAAGTTCATCTGGCTGCAGATCTGAAAACTCATTCTATCCCATGGCTCACCTGAGTTAACTGTGATCATTCATCTGAATTGCTTGGATCCATTTTAGGAGACAAAAGAAGGGGATACTATTGATTCATTCCTCCCAAACTCCAACAACCTTCAGCCATGGAAAACCAAATAGTCGTGTCAAAATACAGGTATCCAGAAAAGTTCATATGAACACATAAACACCCACATGCTCATTAGCCATGACATATTTTGGAGTAAATAACCACCCCTGGTAAAAAATGGGGCCCTTAGAAGAAGGGGACATAGCCAGGTTAATTTTCATGAATAACTGAAAGAACAGAAATGAGAAATTAAAATACTGAACAGGAATGCAACCACACTGGGGCACCTTGGAGAAACTAGAGAATACAATTCTCCAAAATCATACCAACCCCAATATTTTATCCAGAAATATTTTCTTCTCTGAGAATACACACAACCTTACTTAAAATCTGTTTGCTCCCTATTCTGCCATTAACTAGCTGTATAAACCTGGACACATTACTTCACCTTGCTAAGCTTAGGTTTTCTCAACTGTAATACAGATTTACCTACTATTTATTTGTCCCTTTACTAGTACCAGGCACTGTACTGATAAAATAGAACAATGCACATTGTGTAGGGTCTCCTCCTTCATGAATGAGGATGCCACATGCATTTAGTGACTTAAACTTCACAATAATTCTGAGATAGCTGTGATTATACCCATTTCACAGATTAAAAACTGAGGTACAGTGAAGTTAAGTAATTTGTTTGAAGTCACACAGCTAATAAGAAAGGGAGATAGGATTTAGACTCAACCATTTTGATACAAGAAATCTCTTCTACACTTCTCCCTGGTGTTTCACTACACTTTAAGGACAAAGGTCAATGAGGATATGTTTAGAGACAAGGGGAAAAGATATTACTTCTTAACTACTGGGCTAGGTTGCCACTCTAGAGCCCACTGGACTCCAGAGCTCAGGCATTTAACCCGAAGAGGGCCATGAGTAAACAACATGTATTCACTCTCAGAATAAAGAACTTTTCAAATCACAGAGTATCTTACTGTCTGCAGTAATTAACATACATACATCCAGAAAAAGATGTGTGACACACACATGCAGGACACAAAACCCCTTGAACCAAAGGGAAATGTAGGAACTTATTTGACACTGATAAAGGCTGTGTACTTGCTTCCTGTGACTGCTGTAAAAAATGACCCAAGTTAGGTGGCTTAAAATAGCAAAAATGTATTGTGTCAGAGTCTGAAGTCAAGGTGTCCCCAGGGTTATATTCCTTCTGCTGATGCTAGGAAGCAATCTATCCTTTATCAGCATTCCTTGACCCATGACAGGTTGCCTCCTCCTCTTTCTCTCTTTTCACTTAGAAGAACACTTAGGATAGCATTTAAGTTCTACCTGGATAATACAAGTGGAGAGCATCTCAAAAGGCAATGGCTCTCTTTTACAGGTGGTCCCTACTTCATGAAGCCAACCAGCTCACACAGACACCAAAAGATATTTATAAGATGAACGCATTCAGTGCTACAATCCTAAAAAAGAAAAAGATACACTTTGTGCCACAGTTAAACTCTCCAAATCCCAAATTTTACAGTTTTCCAGACACTTCCTAAATCCATGACTCAGCTGCCTGGTAATGAGGATAAAGGATTACACACTCAGAATAAACAGTCCACCCCTCTGCTGGGCTAAGCCCAGACTGAGCCTTTCAGGCAGGGCCAACCTTCAGAATAAGCTGAGGCTTTGAGGCATGAGCCATCTTCCAAGAATACTTAAGGGGACTAAGCATGATGCCAATTTGCAGTTTCTCAAATGTGCTGCTGATCTCTGTTTGCCTTTGTTCAGGAGAAATGGCAGCATTCTGTAAATCTTCAAAAACTGCTCTAACACTTCACAGAAGAAGATCTACAAGTAATTAACAAACATATGGAAATATGTTCAACATCTCTAGTAATAAGAGAAATGCAAATCAAAACTACCCTAAGATTCCATCTCACCCCAATTAGAATGGTGATTATCAAGAATACAAGCAACAACAGGTGTTGGTGAGGATGTGGGGAGAAAGGTACACTGATACATTGCTGGTGGGGTTGCAAATTAGTGCAATCACTCTGGAAGGCAGTGTGGAGATTCCTTAGAATACTTGGAATGGACCCAAGTTTGACCCACCATTTGACCCAGATGTCCGACTCCTTGGCCTATACCTAAAGGACTTAAAATCAGCATACTAGAGAGATACAGCCACATCAATGTTCATAGCTGCTCAATTCACAATCGCCAGACTATGGAACCAACCTAGTTGCCCTTCAATTGATGAATGGATAAGGAAACTGTGGTATATATATACCATGGAATATTACTCAGCCATAAAGCATGATAAAATTATGGCATTTGCAGGCAAGTGGATGAAATTGTAGAATATCATGCTAATTGAGATAAGCCAATCTCAAAAAAACCACAGTACAAATGATATCACTAATAAGTGGATGATGACACATAGTGCAGTGTGGGAGGGGTTAGTATTAGGGTTAGAGTTAGGGTTAGGGAGCGGGCAAGAATGGAGCAAGGAAGGACTGTATAGAGGGAACAGAGGGGTGGGAGGGGTGGGGAAGGGAAAAAATAACAGAATGAATCAAACAACATTACCCTATGTAAATTTATGATTACACAAATGGTATGCCTTTATGCCATGTACAAACAGAGAAACAACATGTATCCCATTTGTTTACAATAAAAAAATAAAAATAAATTTTAAAAAATCTGCTCTATCTCAACCTTTGTTATATTCAAGTTGGCTGTGAACTTTCCAAAGAGAGTGCACGCAGGGTAAGGCTCTGACAAAACTCAGAAAACAAATCTGCAAGCTGGTGGCAGCCAATCTGGAAAGAAATCATAAGTGATACACCAGCACAAAGGCACCCACCAGACATCAGTTAAGGCCCTAGAAAGCTTGCCTACAAATAGAAATTGAAAGAGAGTAGTGGAAATAGCATCTTCTCTGGAGGAGTAAAGGAACTAAGTATAGTAGGAGATGGAATATGGCTTTCTACTAATCCAGGCTCCATAATTAAATTCCAGAACCATGACAGCAAAGGAAGACAGTATTCAAAAATATCAGGTGTCTCCTGGAGAGTTTTTTCCAGAGAGGCTTTTGTAAGGCATTAGGCCAATAGTCTGGGGATGAAAACATAGGTAAAGCTCTCCAAAGGAGACCAGAACAAGCTGGTGCTGCTTTCCTAGCCCTTGAGCAAGTACTGGCTCCTAAGTAGATTTAATTTCCTCCAGGATCCTTCAGCTGCACATGGACTTTGTTGATGAAGGGATGGTCACAGGCACAGAGCAGTCCTGGCAGTACAAATGACTACCCACCTGCCTGTATCAATATACCTCCCAGCTACAGTGCATCTCAAAGCTGGACCAGAGAGATGACTTCAAAGATAATGCCCATGTGGCCCAGCCAATTCTTCAACATTTGCAGAGTGGCAGCATGAGGTACTGATGTGCAGAGCTGGGCTCCAGAGTCAGATGGACCTGATGGTCATTCAGGACTACAACTTAGTATCATTTGATTTTATGGAAGTTACTAAATCCATCTAAGCTAGGGGATATTATTCATCTGTGAAGAGAGATTGTAATATAGCCAACATCAGAGCAGTATTGTAAAGAATAAATGCCTCTGTGATGAGGCAATCAGCTCACAGCATGGGATATGGTAAAAGACTTCAAATGATATTAATCACTATTAAAATAATGATGATTAAATGGATAAAACATGGATGTGGCCATCAAGAGAAAACACCAAAGTCTATCCATGCATAGAAACTACTAAAAAGGAGGGCCAGGAGCACTTGGGGTTTTTGGTTTCATGGTTTTTATTTTATTGGCCCAAGTTGGAGGGAGTCTTGTCTCTTTCATCTGGTCTTGGCAAGCAGGTAGGAGAACAAGGGCCATATAACTAGCACAGAGAGAAGCTGGAGCTCTCAGGGAGCCACATTCTCTGTTCTCTCATCTAACCCCAGATATGCTAGCTTCAGGCACAGCTGAAGACATCACCAACTGTGCTCCAGAACCACTTCACTATGGCTTCCCCTTTTTGTAGGGTTTTCAAAGAAGCAGCCTCCCAAGTCAAGAAAAGGAGTGTGAGAGCAGGCCCCAGCTGCCCAGAGCAGCTGCATGGCAGAGTTGCAAACAGCAGATGCGGCTTCTGGAAAGCTCCAGTGAAATCAAGATATAGTCCCTCCCACCCAGGGACAACAACCAGCCCATCCCAGCTGCTTCATTTTCAGACCACCTTGTGAGAGCCCTCAGGTTCATCCAGTAGACAGTCCTGGTTTCCCATAACCCTTCCTCAAGGCAATCAAATGCAGTCTTATTAAGCCCTGATTCTGGTCTGTGTGGAGATGCAGATCTTCATTAAGTGTGAGAAGTTTTATGAGCTTTGGAATCCAGTAGTCATAGATTCGAACCATGGTTTTCCCAGTCCTTAGCAGCATTACCTTGGGTAAATCCAAAAGCTCTGCACCTCAGTTTCCACACCTGTAAATAGAAAATGTAAATGGTGTCCATAATCATAGTTATTTTGAGTCTTGAATGAGATAATGTTCAAGACACACTCATGTGATAGCACAAAGGCACTGTGGAGAAACTTAGCTGGACTCAGCACTGCATTTAAAAGCATTAAGCCAGATCTCTTCACTCAGATAGATACCTAGGCCTTAACAACTCAATTGGGAAAAATCCTCATCATCTCCATCTAAACTACACAGTATTTACAAGAGTATTACAACATATTTGAATTTAAAGATAAAGAACCCACCTCAACTTTTCCCCTCCACCTATAATTCTAATTCAGAATTTACACCCACAATTATAGACACTGCCCATTATGTTATTAGTGTAATATATCAGGCTATCATGCTTGATTCCATCTTGTGGAATTCCATTCTATGTCTCCTTAAATTCGTTCTGATCTTCCTGTCTTCCAGATACCTCTTACCTAAGCCATTTCTACAAGTTCTCTTATTTGGTCATTTATGTGTTAACCAATAGTAATCCATCCAACTTGTATTAGTCTGTGATTGCAGTAGTCCATGATTGCACTAGTCTAAGCCTGGAGACACAATAATAACCAAGAAATGTATCCAGCATCTCTGATCCTCAGAAAGTCTAAAATCAATCAAGAAAAGTAGATGTTTCAGTGAGAAAATCAGTACATGATTGGGGTGATACTAACTTAAATCAGGTAAAAATAACCTGGTCTAGAGTAAATGGAAGAGATTGATAGAGGATATTTTCCAAGAGGAAGTGACCTTTAAGTAAGTCTAAAAGAATGACTGGGAATTACTGAGGGAAGAAGAGAGGAAAGAGCATTTTGAGAAAGACAATCCAACGGTCCATCTTGACCACTGCTTCAGGACCAGTTCAGGTTTCAGCAGCCCTGCAGTCCTAGTCATCACTGCCATTAGAGTTAATATTTTGTTGAAACCACTGCCCCTCTCAAGAACCAAAACCTCTCCAGGCAACTCCAATTCACTCAGTGAAAGATCAAAAAATATATGGGTTGTCCTGAAAAACTCTAACTCTCTATCTGGAAACTCTGGTGGGTAGTTGTTGATCATTGTCAGAGTAAACCCACAGAAATGAGGAGTCCCTTTCTTTCTTTTCTTTCAAGGGACAAACTCAAGACTGCCTTCAAGACTAGCAGAGATTGACCCAGGGAAAAAGATCATGCCATTTCTTTTCCTGTCAAAAAAATGGACTTTCCCAGTTTCCACTCTGGATGAAAACTTAATATTTCAGTTTACAATTTCAATTTTACAGCTGACTGGCATCTTCAGAGACAGAGAATTCTAATGAAATTGCAGAAGCATTTAATACAATGACTGGCAGATGGGGAAAGTGTTTGTAGCAACTCCATTTTTCTGATTATGGTAAAAAAAACATGGCATGCACTTCTCTAATGCATCAACACTGTTTCATTTACAATTTAAATCTGATGACTAAAAACAGAGTTTAGGACTTTTGGGGGGCAATGCTCTTTACCACCTGAATTGTCTAATAATAGAGAGATCCCTTTCCCCTTTCCAATCAGACAAATTAGCAATCCAACTTCTGTACTTAATAAAGTTACACAGAGCAATTTCAAAAATTGAGTGCAACATTGCATCAATAAATTATTTATGCACACTTGATTTGGAAATTAAGCAACTATGAAGTAGTATTTAACTATAATAGAAAGCCCTTTAAAGAAAAAGTAGGCCTACTGGGACATTATAAAATTAAAAGCCATTACTGATAGAAAGGAATGATACTTGTGAGTACCAATTGCAGGGAAAATAGTCACTCAACTGTTTAACAAGGAAATGCTTTGGCACCTTCTAACCAAAACCCAGTCAGCTGTCAACACCTTCTAAGTGGTCACACTGAAGGAAAAGCTAATGATAAACATAAAGATAGATGTGGATGGTGTTTGCTCACAGCCTCATCCTGGGACACTGGCCAAGTTTCTTGGGCCTAAGTTTCAATCATGAAACATGAAAACATGTAGCAGTTGTTTTCAAGTGCTGCCACTTGTTCTAGATGCCAACTGGCTGTATAAGTATCAGAATTTCTGTTCTTGCTCTTATTGTTGCTTTTGAAACTGATTCTTGGATTCCTCTGCTCCAAACACCAAAGACCCTCATTCAGTGGCATTGAGGTAGGGTCTCATAATTGACTTCCAAAAAGTTACCCAGGGACTGAATTTGGGAACCAAGGACCTACCTGCCTTCCAAGTCTAAACTGTGATCTTCCAAAGATACAAGGAGAAACCTAAGGCACAGACTTGCAATTGACAAATCCTGGTAAATGTCTAAATACATTTTTAACTAACTGACTTTATAACTGTCTGTAGACATTATGAAATGAGGCATTCTAACATTTGAGACACTGATGTAGGCTTCTTTACTTGAGTTTGGTAATTCCTCATGTCTTCAGACCCAGCTGCACAGCTACACAAAACCTGTGTGAGCCACATGCCGGCTTGGCTGAGCAGAGAGGAGAACTCAAATTAAAAGTCAAGAGCTATTGGAACAAGAGAGTAAAGACAGAGAGCAGTTTATGTGGAGCAAAGGCTACTTTTTTTGGAGACATGACAATAACTGGAAGCTCCCACAGTCCCTGAAGATAAATGAAAAGTACGTAGAGGAAAATGGTTCTTTGTCCTAAACAAAAAACCCAGATGTCCTCTACCAATGTTGAGGCAACTTGTACCAGGAGGTTCCTAAGTTGTGTTCCCCAGTTACGTGCTTTCCAGCCTTTAAGGAGGTATAATATACAAATGCTCTCAAGGGTAATAAATATCCTAAGCTGTATTAATATATCATCTAAAATCCTCATTAATCATCTAATTGCCTCATTTTTGACAGACTGGAGAGGGGCCCTAAAAGAAAGAGCTTCAGAATGAGCAGAGAGAGGGAAAGAGGCAGGCTTTCTGTGCGGGGGCAGGAGGAAAGCAACAGGGAGACCTGCAACATAGGAAACGAGTACCACATTAAATATTTCTTTTTTTTCTTTTTTTTAGATTATTATTGTATACAAATGGGATACATGTTGTTTTTCTATTTCTACATGGAGTCAATGCAAACAATTTGTGTAAACATAAATTTACATAGGACAATTATTTGGCTAGATTTTTCACTTAAAGTTTTAAGTAATTAATGTAAACCTATGCATTCATCAGCAGAGTCACATTTGCACATGTCACCAAGTAGAAGAGCAGGAGAGGTTGATGGAACAGAAAATACCCTGCAGCAGGTAAGTAAATGTGTCAATTTAAATTCCTGGTCTCATTTGCCTTGCAAACACAAGGCCCTGGGTTCAATCCCCAGCAAAACACACAAAAAAGTAAATTCCTGCTCTCTCTCTCTTCCTTGCTTCCAGAAAGTAAATTAGGCCAAATGAAATGACCTCATAAAATACTGCTTAGGGAATCAAACATTATAACTTAACACTTAAACCTAAAAGAATTTAACTAGACATCAACATGAAAATCACATTAGAAATCATGGAAGCTTAATGGAAAACTGTGTCCTAGCAATTGAGGCAGTCATTTGAATATTGTTTCTGTTTTCATCCATGTTGACCTCCTTATATGATAAAAAATAAATTTGAGACTTAGGAAGAAACAGTCAAAAGTAGGAAAATACATAACTAAAATTGCCCATGAATACATTCAATGTTAAAAGACCATCATTCCCAAAAGCTCAAAATTTCCTTTTTGAATTACCAGTTACCCATGCCTGGGTTCAAAATTTCATTCTCCCTTGACAATAGACTTAAATCAGACACACAAGTGCCTATTAATGGAATCAGAAACAACTTTATACTTCTTTATTTTCCATGCCAGAACTCAATAAATTACTAAACATGTTTATTCTACCTCTTCAGTGAATGTTAGAAAGAAGATCTTGGATGAAGTTCTTGGGAGCTTGTGAAATTTTGGTGCTATCTTAATGACTCTTTTTCTTCTCTTTTCTGTGTTAGTAAACTGAGGTTTTGCATGTATTCAAATGGATTTCTCTTCCACTGGCATTTGTGTGTACTTTTAGTGTGCAGACTTATCTTCAGGATATGTCTGGAGCACAGGTTTTATCCCAGCATCAAGTCCACACATGATCATGTTCTATATTCTAGTTTCACTCACCAGCAGGTCTTTAAAGGGAGAGAATAAACCCCCAAAACAATCACAGCTTAAAAGAAAATATTTATCACCTATAAATAAAATGTATGCTTTAAATGACTACTATAACACCACAAAATGAAAAGAAAGAATAGAAAAAATAATATACACCTATCTTGAAAAAAAAAGACCTTAGGGTAAATAAAGTTATCACAATCAATTTTCAAAAAGAAAGATGAGGGGGGTTTCAAGATGACAGATTAGAGGGTGGCTGCATTTCATGTTGCTCCAGGACTCAGAATTCAAAAGAGGAGATATTGAGAGACTTGGGACCAACTCAAAGCCACCGGGTGAGTCTCTCCCATTGGGGAGGCATCACAAATGGGGCAGTAGTCCCAGAACACAGGGAACTTTGTGAAATAGAGTTGCCCAATGAGACACCCCTCCCCCCGCTGGAGCAGTGAACTTGGACAACTGGGAGCATGAAAGAGAAGGCCGCTCAGCACAGCGCTTGGACTGGGAGCAACCCCTGGTGCTCTGGGTGGCTGCTCAGAGAAGGAGCTGCACGACAAGCTGTTTGGACTCAGAGTGACCACTCCTGAACACCGAGGGGCTTCCCAGAGGAGGAAGAGGAATGCTGCAGGTTGCTTGGACTTGGAATGACTGCACCAGAGCTACAGGAGGTAGCCAGAGGAGGAGCTGCGCAGTGAGGTGTTTGGACTCAGAGCAACCACTCCTGAACACTGGGGGATTGCCCAGAGGAGGAGGAGGAGTGCGGTGGGTCACTTCAACTCAGAGCGACTGCTCCTGAACACCCAGGGGGCTGCCCGGGGGAAGAGGAGGAACGGGGTGGATCACTTAAACTTGAAGAGACTGCCCAGGACTATGGATGGTTGGTGGGAGGAGGAGGCATGCAGTGAGTTGCTTGGACTCCTAGTGACCGCACTGGAACACCGGGCGGCTGTCCGGAGGAAGAGGCAAGCGGCGGGTTGCTGAGACTCGGAGTGATTGTATGGGGCTCCAGGTGACTGCTCAGAGGAGGGGCCGCAGAGTCAGGCAATTAGGTGCAGAGCAGGGTCCCAGGACCTAGGAGGCTTCTTGGTGGAAGATCCACACAGAGACACACTTAGGGGTGGAGTGAAGGTTCCAAGGCTCTGGGCAGATTCTCTGAGGAGAGACAGCTAAAGGAGACTCATCTGCAAAGGGTGAGACTCCCAGGCCCAGGACGTAGGTCTGGGCCCCTGGGAATGTTGCAGAGGAAGGCAGCCAAGCCCAGGCAGTAGTTGTAGATTGAGGGGAACCTCTAGGAGAGGAACTGACCAGCAAGACCTCCCCACCGGGTGAGTCTTACCCGCCAGGTGAGGTTTTCCCACAAGGACGGTAAAACCAGAGACACAGGCCCAAACAGGCTTTGCCTCAGCCCACAGCCTAGTTCCCCTTTGGATGACCATTGGTCAACAAGTGGAGTAACTTCTGCCCACTAGCAGGGAATATACCCCACCTGAAAGCCACCACCCTAGAGAGGCAGCTTTCTTGTGGAGCACAACATTATCAACTTCCTCCAAGAATTCAGGCTACTGAAGGCTAAGAGGGGATATACTAGAAATCTTCAGGGACATTATAAGTCAATAGAGGAAATCTGCAATATCTCAGTGGTTCACTTATACCTGAACAATTTGAGAAAACAAGGGAAGAAAATGCCCCAAACAAATCTAGATGTTATATCAAAAAATCCAATGACAGCATGGCAGAAGAAATGACAGAAAGGGAGTTCAGAATGTACTTATTAAAATGATCAGGGAAGCAAAGGATGAGATGAAAGAGCAAATGCAGGCAATGAATGATGAGATGAAAGAGCAAATGCAGGCATTGAATGTAGCACCAATCGAGAGTTAAAGAGCAAATACAGGAGGCAAAAGATCATTTCAATAAAGAGTTAGAGATATTGAAAAAAAGCCAAACAGAAATCCTTGAAAAGAAAGAAACAATAAACCAAATTAAGAACTTCATAGAAAGGATAACCAATAGGATAGAACACCTGGAAGACAGAACCTCAGATATTGAAGAAAAAATATTTAACCTTGAAAAAACAGTTGACCAAACAAAGAAGATGGTAAGAAATCAGAACAGAATATCCAAGAACTATGGGATATCATGAAAAGGCCAAATTTAAGAATTATTGGGATTGAGGAAGGCTTAGAGAAACAAACCAAAGGAATGAATACTCTATTCAATGAAATATCAATGAAATAATTTCAGAAAATTTCCCAAATCTGAAGAATGAAATGTAAAATCAAGTTCAAGAGGCTTATAGGATTCCAAATACACAAAATTACAACAGACCCACACCAAGGCATATTACAATGAAAATACCTAACATACAAAATAAAGACAGAATTTTAAAGGCTGTGAGAGAAAAGAACCAAATTATATTCAGGGGGAAACAAATAGAGATATCAGCTGATTTTTCAATTCAGACCCTAAAAGCTAGAAGGGCCTGGATCAACATTTTTCAAGCCTTGAAAGAAAATGGATGCTAACCAAGAATCTTATACCAGAAAACTTACCTTCAAATTTGACAATGAAATAAAATCCTCCATGATAATCAAAAGCTAAAAGAATTTACAAAAAGGAAGCCAGCATTACAGAACATTCTCAGCAAAATTTCCATGAGGAAGAGATGAAAAACAAATAAGCAAATCAGCAAAGGGAGGAATTATCCTAAAGGAATTGTCAAATACAGGAGGAACCAAGTCGGGTCAAAAAAAATAAATAAATAAAATAAATGACCAGGAATACAAATCATATCTCAATAATAACACTGAATGTTAATGGCCTGAATTCGTCAATGAAAAGACATAGACTGGCAGATTGGATTAAAAAGAAAGATCCAACAATATGTTGCCTGCAAGAGACTCACCTCATAGAAAAAGATATCCATAGACTAAAGGTGAAAGGATGGAGAAAACATACCATGCACCTGGAATCAACAAAAAAGCTGGAGTATCCATTCTCATTTCAGATAATGTGGACGTCAAGCCAAAGTTAGTAAGAAGGGATAAAGAAGGACATTTCATACTGCTTAAGGGAAGAATAAATCAGCAAGACATAACAATTATAAACATCTATTCCCCAGTGAGTTATCCATGTATGTCAAACAAATCCTTCTCAATTTCAGAAACCAAATAGAAAATAACACAATAATACTAGGTGATTTTAACACACCTCTCTCAACACTGTACAGATCTTCCAAACAACAATTGAACAAAGAAACCATAGATCTCAATAACACAATCAATAATTTAGACTTAACAGACATTTATAGAATATACCATCCAACCAAGAGCGAATACACTTTCTTCTCAGCAGCACATGGATCCTTCCTTAAAACAAACCATATATTATGCCACATAGCTAATGTTAGCAAATACAAGAAGATAGAGACACTACCTTGTATTCTATCAGATCATAATGGATTGAAGTTAGAAATAAATGAAAGAGTAAAAAACAGAAAATTCTTCAACATTGGAGATTAAACAATATGCTACTATATGATGAATGGATAACAGAAGATATTAGGAAGGAAATTAAAAAATTCTTAGAGGTAAATGAGAACAAAGAAACATCATATCAAAATCTCTGTCACACTATGAAAGCAGTACTTAGAGGAAAATTTATTTCAAGGAATGCATTCAATAAAAGAAGTAAAACTCAACAAGTAAACAACCTAAAACTACAGCTTGAAGCCCTAGAAAAAGAAGAGCAGAACAAAACCAAAAGTAGTAGAAGACAGGAAATAGTTAAAATCACAGCTGAAGTCAATGAAATTGAAACAAAAGAAACAATACAAAAAATTGACAAAATAAATAGTTGGTTATTCGAAAATATAAACAAAATTGATAAACCTTTAGCCACACTAACAAAGAGAAGACGAGAGAAAACCCAAATCACTAAAATTCGGAATGAACAAGGAAATATCACAACAGAGACGATTGAAATACAAAACATAAATAGAAGCTATTATGAAAATCTATACTCCAACAAATAGGAAATTTCAAAGACATCAACGAGTTTCTAGAGACATATGAGTTGCCTAAACTGAATGAAGAGGACATACACAATTTAAATAGACCAATTTCAAAGAATGAAAAAGAAGAAGTCATCAAAAGCCTACCAACAAAGAAAAGTCCAGGACCAGATGGGTTCTCAGCTGAGTTCTTCAAAACCTTTAAAGAAGAGTTCATTCCAATACTTTTCAAAGAATTACATAAAATAGAAGAGGAGGGAACCCTCCCAAACTCATTCTATGAAGCCAATATTACCCTGATAACTAAACCAGACAGAGACACATCGAGGAAAGAAAATTTCAGACCAATATTCTTAATGAACCTCGACACAACAATTCTCAACAAAATTTTAGCAAATTGCATACAAAAACATATTAAAAAGTTAGTGCACCCTAATCAAGTGGGTTTCATCCCAAGGATGCAAGGTTGATTCAACATCAGAAAATCAATAAATGTAATTCACCTTATCAATAGACTCAAAGTTAAGAATCACATGATTATTTCAATAGATGCAGAAAAAGCATTTGATATAATACAGCATCCCTTCATGCTCAAAACACTAGAAAAAATAGGGATAGTGGGAACATTCCTTAACATTGTAAAGGCCATCTATGCTAAGCCCATGGCTAATATCATTCTTAATGGTGAAAAACTGAAAGCGTTCCCCCTACAAACCGGAACAAGGCAGGGATGCCTTCTTTCACCACTTCTATTCAATATCGTCCTTGAAACTCTAGTCAGAGCAATTAGACAAACCAAAGAAATTAAAGGGATTCAAATAGGAAGAGAAGAAATCAAACTATCCCTATTTGCTGATGATATGATTATATACTTAGAGGAAACTGGAAATTCCACCAGAAAACTTTTAGAACTCATAAGTGAATTCAGTAAAGAAGCAGGATATAAGATCAATGCACATAAATCTAATGCATTTTTATACATAAGTGATGAATCTTTGGAAAGAATAATTAGGAAACTACCCCATTCAAAATAGCATCGAAAAAAATAAAATACTTGGGAATAAATCTCACAAAAGAAGTGAAAGACTTCTACAATAAGAACTACAGAACACTAAAGAAAGAAATTAAAGAAAACCTTAAAAGATGGAAAGATCTCCCATGTTCTTGGATAGGCAGAATTAATATTGTCAAAATGGCCATACTACCTAAAGTCCTATACAGATTCAATGCAATTCCAAATAAAATCTCATTGATGTAACTTACAGAAATAGAGTAAAGAATCATGAAATTCATCTGGAAGAATAAAAAACCAGAATAGCTAAAGCAATTCTCAGTAGAAAGAGCTAAGCAGGGGGTATCACAATACCAGATCTTCAACTTTACTACAAAGCAATAGTAACAAAAACAGCATGGTATTGATACCAAAATAGATAGGTAGATCAATGGTACAGAATAAAGGACACAGACACAAACCCAAATAAATACAATTTTCTCATACTAGACAAAATATCCAAAAACATGCAAAGGAGAAAAGATAGCCTCTTCAACAAATGGTGCTGGGCTAATTGGAAATCCATATGCAGTAGAATGAAACTAAAACCATATCTCTCACCCTGCACAAAACTAAACTCAAAATAGATTAAGGACCTCAGAATCAGACCAGAGATGCTGCCGATTATAGAAGAAAAATAGTTCCAGATCTTCAACATGTTGGCTTAGGACCAGACTTCCTCAACAGGACTCCCATAGCACAAGAAATAAAAGCAAGAATCAATAACTGGGATAGATTCAAACTAAAAAGCTTTCTCTCAGCAAAGAAAACAATCAGCAATGTGAAGAAAGAGCCTACAGAGTGGGAGAAAATCTTTGCCAATCATACTTCAGATAGAGCACTAATCTCCAGAGACTATAAAAAACTCAAAAAACTCTACACCAAAAATCCAAATAATTCAATTGACAAATGGGCTAAGGAAATGAATAGACACTTCACGGAAAAAGATCTAAGAGCAATCAACAAACATATGGAAAAATGTTCAACGTCTCTGGTAATAAGAGAATTGCAAATCAAAACCACCCTAAGATTCCATCTCACCCCAATCAGAATGGTGATTATCAAGAATACAAACAACAGCAGGTGTTGGAGAGGATGTGGGGAGAAAGGTACACTCATACATTGCTGGTGGGGCTGCAAGTTAGTGCACCCACTCTGGAAAGCAGTGTGGAGATTCCTTAGAAAACTTGGAATGTAACCACCATTTGACCCAACTATCCCACTCCTTGTCCTATACCCAAAGGACTTAAATTCAGCATACTTCAGAGATACAGCCACATCAATGTTCTTAGCTGCTCAGTTCACAATAGCCAGATTGTGGAACCAACCTAGATGTCCTTCAATTGATGAATGGATAAAGAAACAGTGGTATATATATACAATGGAATATTACTCAGCCATAAAGAATGATAAAATTATGGCATTTGCAGACAAATGGATGAAATTGGAGAATATCATGATAGGTGAGATAACCCAATCTCAAAAAACAAAGGATGAATGATATCGCTAATAAGTCGATGATGACACATAATGGGGGGTGGAAGGTGTTAGTGTTAGGGTTAGAGTTAGGGTTAGGGAGGGGGCAAGAATGGAGGAAGGAAGAAATGTATAGAGGAAAATGAGGGGTGGGAGGGGTGGCAGGAAGGGAAAAGTAACAGAATGAATCAAACAACATTACCCTATGTAAATTTATGTTTACACAAATGGTATGCCTTTACTCCATGTACAAACAAAAACAACATGTATCCCATTTGTTTACAGTAACAAAAAAGAAAGATGAGTGAACGGGGTGAAGAGAAGCAGAGACTAAAGAGGTGATGAGGATGAAATTCAATAAAAATGAGAATAAGAAAGAATTTTAAATGAGAATGAGAAATCCAGGGACCAAGACAAAGTTGTGAATGAAACTGTCTTAAAAATTTAGATAGAACATGAAAAAACAATGTGGAAACCTCGTACAAACAACAGACCAAAAAAATGACAAGAGTAACAATATATCTTCAGAATGTTCTTATATTAACGTAAAAGAAATGGAGACACTTCCATCTAGGATTTCTAATTTTGGAAGCATACAGCTCTTAGAGGATTTGGGGAAGCAAACATGGTCCAGCAATTTCCTTATCTGCTCTAGCTCAAACAGGCCTAACCTGATGGTGGAGCACACAAGCTGAACTCCTTGCTCCCCCACACAACCCAGGAAATGTTGAGGGAACACTGAAAGTTGAAGAGGACATGCCATCTCAGTACTGGTTTTTGCACTCAGAGATGTGGGTCTATCTAATGAAGAATTGCCTGATAAACCCTCTGGACCATGGAGGCTGAGGACTAGTCTGTAATGCAGACCTCACAGAATCCTGTAGTCTTTGATCTTGTAGTGTGTATGATTCTAAGTCCGAGAAATTTTCACACCATGTCTTGGAGCATAACAGACATGACTTGAATTCTGAATCTTTGACTTCTGGGGAATGCCTAAATATATCATTCCACCTGATCCTCCCCAGCACTTCTAGAATCTTCTGTCACTTGAATTCTCACCCAGCACTACTACCTCACTGTCATTATTTTTCTTCAATGGAAGTGTGTGTGGTGTGATGTTATGTTTAAGTTAAATATAGACATGTTTCCTCAGTATATTTCTCTTTTTTTAAAAATGAGATTTTAACTTCAGTAAATATTTTGCTGAAGATATTAAATTTTGAAATACTCTGATGACTCAAATGAAGCAAGTGCAACATTTCATCTTTCCTACACAAGGTGACAAAATTGAAACTCTCTTCTCAAATCCAGTATCATAGTTTATGACAAGAAATTTGACCTTTTAGTGTTTAAAATTGCTCTATAGAATGAAGTGCATTTTTTAAAACAATTTTAAAGTTTTCTACAGTGTTTGTAGAACTGTGGGGCAATACAAAGTTGACTAACTGAAAATTGATGCTACTTGTTTTGGATATATATGTACATCAGTGTGTTTGTTGAGAGGGAGCACATTTCCTGGGTCCCTCATCCTGATTTTACTCCATCAGTAGCCAGAAGAATATAAGAGATCATATCCTTCTGGAGTGACTAGAAGAGTGAGACTCAGGGAAGATTTTCTTGCTGAAAATATATTCATCAAATTTCTGATTCCAGTGATTTCACTATGACATATATATGGTTATGAATAAAGAGTGATGATGAAATCTTGATGCAACTCATTATTAACATTACTTTTACCAGAGTACCTGTGAGCAACATCTAGAGGTGTGTGCTTCATGTTTATCTGGTTTGTCCTATCCAGGAGCAAAGAATAGAATCAATGGACATATAGAAGGTAAGAACCACAAATGATACAAAATACATTGGTGAGACTATTGCCTTAAAACGTGAACACTAGTATATTCTAATTGTTCAAAGAATGTACTATTAAGTAACTAGTAAGGACAAAAAAATATAGTAAGAGTCATATCTTATTAGGTTTCTGCCACAGGTTAAATTGGGGCTGTTACTAGAGAAATTGAATTATGTGTTACATAGTGATACATGTTTCAATCAAAAGAAATAAAAGAGAAGAGGGAATGAACACTAGGAAAGGCATTGATGACAGGGAGTTGAAGGAAGAAGGAATAGTTGTACTCAGCAGAGTGAAGGACATTAAAGTCACAGATAAGTTGGGGAAAGAGCAGTGTTTTCAAAGCTGGAAGCATTTGAGTTTCCAGGTTCAAAGTTGAATAAGGGACAGAGTAAAATTTTTCCAACCTTCCTGACTTAGTCACTGTTGGAAAGAAATTGAGGAGTGAAGAAGTGATCCCACATTGCTACATTTGTTTATCACAAAGTATTATCCATGTGTACAATCTAATGACAAAACACATTGCTGTTACCTATGAAAAATTTGTAGGACAGAAACATAAATTAGAAAGGTAGAAAACAATATAAATGATTATGGAGTGGTCCCCAAATCTGCAGATATCTAAAATTCACTTTGGAAAGATTACAGCTCCTTCTAATTTTTCATTTGAGGGGGATATCCTGGGGCTAAACCCAGAGCTACATTCAAGTTAATGTAGATGTAGTGGAGGCTCACAAAGTTTACACTTGGAACTCTCAAACTGTAATGCATCATCTGTTGGGGTCATGTTCAGAATCTCATTCTGACTCAACAGGTCTTTGCTTCTACATTCTTTTCTATATTCTAAGTTGATTCCAGTGATCCTGGTGTACTGACAGCCTTTTTTTTAAATAGTCAAATAAGATTTTCCCTTTGGGACATTGAAAGAACACTAGTGAATCCTACACATCAGGGTACAAGCAGATGACATGCTAGCATAAATAATGCTATAATTCTGATCATGTCTATTGGGTAGTATGAAAAATGCAAAAGGTAAAGAGTTAGAAATCATATTTCCTAAGATAAATATTCTTCATTAGCAGGCAAGTGGAATAATCCATACAAAGAATGGAAAATTGAAAACTCAAGTTCCCAGCTCTAGATTTTTTTAAGCTGAAGGGAAGAGAAAAATGACAAAGGAATGAAAGAAGTTAGCTAGGTAATTTTGGAGGTGAAATATGAGGAAAAATCACAATTCAGCTTCTTTCTATGTACGTGCCTTCAAACCAAAGGCAAGATGATTCGTGGCCCAGAAATGATTGAAACCAGTAGGAACTGGAAGAATCATGACGGTCCACATCAACCAGTCTCTCCTGTGTACCTACAAGTCCCTACAGTGTGTGTGACATGCATATGAATGATTCAGATGAGTGACATATCTTTTTGAAGCATTAGTTGTTTTAAAGACAACTAATTTTTTATTTTAATAGTATTATTATTACTGCTGGTTTATTGGTTCTTTAAAATGAAGCCATGTCCCTGAGTGTGGCAGGTGTACAGTCTATTAGTGTACTACACTCTGATCTCTAGATACAGAATTTTCTTATCAGCCAACCCTTTTAGAAAATACTTGAAAACCTGTCTAGGTGTCTCACACCAGCCTCATTTTTTAACCAGAATTCTTCACAGATTTAATCCTGAAACACCAAGACTGTTTCTCTTAGTGTATATACCAAAGACTTTGAAACTCAATAACTAAAAATTGGTATTTCATAATTCTGTAAGCTTTAGATAACTTTGTTTTTATGTTGCCATATCTAAATTCTTCAGGCTTTATCATGTTTTTCTTAGATATCTTCACACAAGAGTGGAAAAAGAAATTTGATGTTGGGTAAACCAGAGTATCCAGGAAAAGAAATCTCACCAGTATCCCATATGGATATGAAAAAAAAAAACATACATGTATTAGCTGTTAATCTAAAGCATATCTGTGCTAATTAGTTCAGAAACTCTCTCTGGTGACAAATGAAGCATACCTTCCCTAGAATCTCATCAACACTATAGAGTTACTAATTATAAGACAATTGAGGAACATGATACATACCTATAATTAAATGGACTAAATAATTTGGTTAGGTTTAACACAAGATATTTCCTGCATCAGTTTTACTTCAGCTTTGACGTTGAAATCTTCAGGTTCCTTCTTTCCTCCTCTGTGTACATATCACTATGCTCTCCAGCATTCTGCATCTTCACATTGGATATACACCAATGTCTTTGTTTTTATGGTCATTTTAAAATGAATTTACCATTGGATACTTCACTGTGAATTTTACAGAACCTATGTTCCTGATTTTGTTTAGTACTTTTGAGTCTTGTGGATTTACACAAAACATATATGATTTATTTTACTTATTTCATGTAAAATGAATCCATTACTTACAGGAACTTAGCTTTTCAAGAAATTTTGACTAAGTGTT
Source organism: Sciurus carolinensis (assembly GCF_902686445.1). Taxonomy (NCBI): domain Eukaryota; kingdom Metazoa; phylum Chordata; class Mammalia; order Rodentia; family Sciuridae; genus Sciurus; species Sciurus carolinensis. The sequence continues at coordinate 15,553 of NW_025920194.1, read as the reverse complement.
ATAAATCAAGGATATACTTGCACATAGGAATTAATTATTTGCTCATATTTCTATGACATATTTTATTTCCTTATGTACTTCTTAGGGGTGGGCACTGACTTAGATCCTTTTGCATTTTAAGCAGTTGCTCTCCAACAGAGCCTCTCCCACAGACCTCTCTGATTCTGTTGTGGTTTTGTATGTCCAAGTTTCAGAAAAATGCCCACCAAGGTCTTAAAAGATCTCCCTCTTTATAGGAAGATATTACCATAGGAGAAACTATATGGTAAATGAAATCAACATTCACATTTGCTGCATTTTATTAAACAACACACTTGAAACCTTCAGTTACACTTGAGCAGAATCTCAGTTTCCTTTGACCCAGCTTTTTTCTTTCTTTCTTCATTTAACCTTCATTTTACATGTCACTAAATTTTTTCTATCCTCTTATTTCTGGAAACATTCCCTCCAATCAGGCCTGCATCAACTTCCTAGTGCCCTGCTGCCTTCTTGGTGTTCATCTCCACTCAAGCCCATACCTCTCTGTTCACCTTCTCACATAGTATTGACATTGGTCCTGCTGTTCATGCATATACTGTACACAATGACCATCAGCTCTCCTTAAAGCTTGGATGTCCAGGCATCTTACATTTGCTGTAAGTCTTTCATAATACAAATTTTGCCTCACTCTGTCTCTTTTTCCCTCTCTGCCTGCAACATCCTCTGGAAGTTCTCTTTCCCAACCCCCATATCATTAGAGAAACACCTTACATTTAAAAACTTTTCTATGTACAGCCTTTTGTGCTCTCAGCATTTCCTGTCTCTAGCTGATAACCTCAATTTTGAAGTCTCCATTAATCTCCATCTAAAAAGGTCTCCATCCCTCCCTGCATCTTTTATTTCCTCTAGCTTTTACCACAAACTCAAATATGAAGGGAAATAAATAAAACTCTTGACAGTAATGTGATATAAAAGTGGTGACCCCAAGTCCAGGCACTAATGGACTAGACAGGAAAAGGAATGCTTTACAGGTCACATGTTGATTATTACCCAGTGTGGAAGCTGTAAATTTCTGAGGTAGACCTTGGGAAAGCACAAGTAGTTCATGCCAAGAATAATGGCAATAATCATGGAAACTTCATGAGATAGTGATTCACCTTGAGTGTATCAACCTATTAGTTTTTATAGGCCTTGTACATGGTGGCACCGACTATCTCCACTAGTAGTGCTCTGAAGTATGGAATCACTAAAATTACACCTCAATGATGTCTATATGTACTGGGTTCAGAGGGGCACACCTGTAATTTCAGGTACTTAAGGGGCAGAGACAGGTCCCTATCTGGTTCCCAGCAAACCTGGGAATGTACAAACACTGTCTCTAAGGATGAAGACACGGGGTTTAAAGAAATTGCTATAGTACTTGCCAAGGGATACACATGTTCCTGTGTAAAATACACAGCCCCACAATCTAACAGCAATAAAGTATTTCAAATTATAGATATACTCACCTAAAATTATGCTTAATTTAAAACTATCATTGGGAAAATAACATTTTATTACAGCTACTTTTGCTTTTTACTTGGATAAGTTGTCATTCAGATTAATTTTCTAGGTAGTGTAATTAAATCTTCATTTTCCAACAGAGTCATATTTGGATCTGTCATCAGAGGAAGGGCAGCAGAGGTTTGATGGCACTGGATTTAGCCAGCAATGACTGTGCACATATGTCAATTTAAATTCCTGATTATTTCCCTTTTTGCTTCCAGAAGGTGAACTAGGCCAAAATAAATGGCCTCATAGCATATTCTTTGGGCATTCAAACCTTGTAATTTAATAGTTAAGCATAAAATATTTAACTCATCATGAACATGAAAATAATTTTAGAAATCAAGCTGAATTAGGATAAAACTTATGCAAGCATTTGCTCTGATATTTTTGATTAATGTTTGTTTTCATTTTTGTGACATCCTTAAATTGTGACTGATAAATTGAAGACTTAGGAATAAGCAGTTGAAACTAGGAACAGTCACAAATGCTATGACCCCTGAACCCATTCATGTAAAAACAACTTCATTTCCAAAGGCTTAACATTGTCTTTCACATTGCCTGTCAACTATGCCAAGGTTAAGGACATCATTCTTCATGATTTCCCCTGTCTTGGTCATGGAAGAAAATAGGCTTAAATTAGACTCAAATCTGCCTCTTAACAACATCATACCCACATTCATGATGGGTACTTTTCTGTTAATTTATAAACTGTATCTTCATTTCTATATCCTTTCCCTGCAAGAATGCAATAAAATAATTAAACATATTTACTTTACCTTTTTTACATGGTGTTTTCTAAAGATCTTAGATACAATTATTGGGATATTGTGAAATTTTGGAGGTGTCTTCTTGCTTGTTCTCATTTTGTTTCTCTCTTACATGTGTAAGTAGGTGGAGGATTTGCATGCATTGGAATGGATTTCTCTCCTGCTGTTACACTTGGATTCTTTTAATGTGCAGGTTTATCATAAGGATGTATCCTTGGCAGGGTTTATTTATATCTGAGTATCATTTCTGAAAAAGTGCATGTTTTGTGTGCTAGTTTCATTCACCTGTATTTCTTCATGGGGAGAAAATAAACTCCAATAATGATTACAGCTTAAAGCAAAATATTTATCACCTGTAAATAAAATATATATTTCAAATGATCTAAAGAACACCACAAAATGAAGAGAAGTGAGAAAACACAGCTTCATTTGGATGGCATAGGACAGTGTCTCCTATGGAAAGTATTGTTGCAAAAAATGGTCTAATTTCCAATTCCAGAGACATCACAACTATAAAAATGGAGATGTCTAAAGTGTGATGATGAGATCTATATGTAACTTCTTATAATCATTGCTTTTTCCCAGAGTGATTCTGAGCAACAGGTAGAGGGGTCTGCTTCTTGGATAGCTGGTGAGTTCCATCCCAGCATGAAGAAGAGAATAAAAGAATTTGTACAAGGTAAGAACCGCACAGGATACAAAATACTTTGGAAAGAAAATTGCCAAAAAAATAAGAACAGTTGTATATTGTAATTGTTCAAGGGATGTGCCTGTTAAATAGCTAGTAAATAAAGAAAGATAAGGAGTTGCATATTATATTAGATTTCAGACAGGTTTAATTGGGTATATTACTAAAGGAAGTGAATTTTGAGTTAGATTTAAGACATGCTTTCATCACCAGTAAATTTTAAATCAGGAAAAGGAGAGAAGATGAAGGAAAGAAGACTGAGAAATGCAGTAAGTATACCAAATCAAAAATGAAAAAAATCAGTGGTACTCAGGAGAGAATAGAAATTCAAGCAGCCCATGAGAAGGGAAAAGAGCAGGTTTTCAAAATGTGGGATGCATTTGTGAGTTTCAGCTTCCAAAGATGTATGAAGGGGAGAGTAAATGTTTCCCAAACTTGGTGACTTATTCACATTTTGAAATTGATTTAGGAGTAAAGACCTGATCCCTCAAAGATCAGTTAATTTATCATAAATGAGTAGGAAAGTATAAAAATTAATGACATGCAATATATTGCTACTCCTTATGTTAAAAAAATATAGGGCAGAAACAGCAAATGGAAAATTATAAGTATGAATGGTTATGCATCAGTCCCCAAATGCACAGGTATCTGAAATTAACTTGGGAAAGATTACAAAACTTTCTAAATTTTAAATTTAGGGAGGATCCTAGAGAGGAATCCATAACTACATTCAAATTAACCTACAGAAAACAGAAGCTGGAACTCTGAAAGTGTATATAATCATCTCTTGGGGACCATGTTCAAAAATTCATTATGACTCAGCAGGTCTTTTCTTCTACATGTTCATTACATTCCAAGGTGATTCCAATGCTCTTGGTCTGCAGAAAAAATTATTAGGAGCCAGGGAATGAATGTCCTTTTGGGAAATATACTAAACTGATATAGATTCCTACAATTCAGGACACAAGCAGTTCCAAGGCGTGTATAAATCTCACTTTCATTCTGAGAATGTCTCCTGAGAAGTGGTAAGGACACACAAGACTAAGATGAAGAAATTGTTTTTATTAAGATATATTTTTTAATTTTGGAAAGCATGAAGGATTGTCAAAAATCCATATAAGGAGTGTAAATTGGAAAAAAAAAAAAAACAAGTTCCCACCTCTAGAGGTTCCTTTGGAAAACCTAAATGGATGAGCAAATGAGAGAGGGACTAAATAGTTAACTAGAAAATATTATGAACATAGAGAATGCTTTTCACCTCTTTTCAGTTTTTCTGCTTTCAAATCAAAATATGGTGCAGAGGTAAATGGAACCTGTGTAGACTAGAAGAATCAGGGAAACCTACAACTAATAGTTTCTCCCCTTCATATCTAGTAGGCACCACAGTGTGTGAAGCATCCACATGTCATTCAGATGAGAGGTCTTGCATTTGTTGTTTTAAAGAAGGCTAATATTTGTGTTCATACTATCCTTATAATTATCATTAATAGTTTTGTTTCTGTCACTTTTCTTGGTGCTTTGTTGGGAAACCAGGTCCTTGGCATGCCAGGAATGTACAGTATTACTGAGAAAAATTCTGATCTCTAGAAAGCAATGTTGTTATCTCTGTGACTTTCATGAAAAACTGTTTAGATATGCCACAGCAGACTTACTTTGTAACCAGAAGCCACTATGGAGTTCCTCAAACACCAGCACTGTACTCTTAGTGTATTTACCAATTTCTTTAAAACAAATGCATCTGTTGATATCTGATAATTCTGCAAGCTTTCAGAATACTTTTTCTTTTGGGTATCTTTGTTTGTTTACCTTATGCTTTATCATACTTTTTTTTAATAAATTTTGGACCACTGTCTGCAAACAAAAGTGAAAAAAAGAAATGTGATATTGATTAAACCAGAGTGTACAGGAAATTAAGATGCACCAGATTCCCACATGAGTATGAAAAAACACCCATACATGTATTGGCTGTTATTCTGTGAACATATTTTTCAACTAATTAGTTCAGAAAACTCTGAAGAGCAAACAATTATACCTTCCCCACAATCTCATCACAACTTTGGATTTATTAGTTATATAAGGCATATGAGGGATCTCTGTGATTCTGTGGTAGGTTTTGTATATCCATGTTTCAGAAAAATGCTCACCAACTTCATAAACAAATTTCCTCAACATAGGAAGATATTGCCATAGGAGAAAATACATGGTAATGAAAGCAACATTCACAGGTACTGTGTTTTGTTACACATCTGATTTTAAACTTTGAGTTGCAATCAGGAGCAGAATCTCACATTCATATGGTCAATCTTCTTTCTTTGTTCATGTAATTAGTTTTCATTCTACACAGGTCATTGAAAATATTTTATCTTCTGTATTTCTGGAAATATTCTCTCCAGTCAGGCCTGCATCAACTTTCTAGTGTACTGCTGCTTTCACTTTACTCATCTCCATACATGCCCATGCCACTCATGTTCACCAACTTGTAGCACTGAGTTTGGTCCTGCGATTTATGCATGTGGTGATATGTGTATAAGACCATGGGCCCTCTTTAAAACATGGATGACCAAGCATCTTATCTTCCCTAGGAAACTTTCATGATAAAAATTCTGCTTCACTCTGTAATTTGATCCCTCTCTCTGCCTGCACTGTCCTGGGGCAGTTCTTACTAATCTTTATATCACCATAAAAACACATTCCCTTTTAAACCCTTTCTCTAGATACAGCCTTTCATGTTCTCAGCATTTCTTACCTCTTGTGCATAACATGACTTGAATTTTCCATTCATCTCCATCTGTAGAAAAGACATCATCCCTAGCACCTGTTATCTTCTTTAGCTCCTACCACAAACTCAGCTATGGGTGGAAATAAATACAACTGTTGACAGCAACATGGGGTAGAAGCAACCCCCTCAATTCCAGGAACTGATGGACTAGACAGGAAAATAAATAGTTTAGAGGTCTCCTATTACCCAGTCTGGAAGCTGAAAAATGTCTGATGTAGCCCCAGGGAAAGCAAAACCAGTTTGTGTCAGGATTTACAGGCATAATCAAAGTTTGACAAGACAGATTGATGGAGGAATCCATATTAAAAAATATTAAAAAAAAACAACCAAGTTCCCATCTCTGGAGGTTTTTTGGACAACCTATGTAAAAGCTAAAATTAGGGAGAAACAATAGAATTTAACTAGGTAATTTTGGATGGAGCAATGATGAAACTGTAATAATGCAATTCAGCTGTTTTTATTGTGTAGACCTCAAACCAATCTTCCTGCTATATTTAACCAGACTCCATGATGTACATGGTATCCATTTGTCATTCAGATAAGAAACCTATCACATTTGATCATTGGTTGTTTTTAAGAAACCTATTTTCTTAATAATAATATTATAATAATATTATGATATTACTTATCATTATGATTTTTTATTGTAAACAAATGGGATACATGTTGTTTCTCTGTTTGTATATGGAGTCAAGGCATACCATTTGTGTAATCATAAATTTACATAGGGTAATGTTGTTTGATTCATTCTATTATTTTTTTTCATCTCCCCCAACCCTCCCACCCTCATTATCATTATGTTTACCATTATTATTTTATACATGTTTTGGAATGAAACCAAGTTTTTTTGGCATGAGAGTAATTCACTCTGTTACTCAGCGGAATTCTTCTCTATAGATACTGCTGCATCTATTTCCTGCCATTCTGACACTTGACATGATCTGTTGGAGTAGAGGATCCAACACTTGACACGGTCTGTTGGAATAAAGGACTCTACACTTGACACAGTTCTGTTTATTGTCCTCCCTCTTGGGGGCCATAGGTGTTGCATGTCTCCATGTGTAGTTGCTTTTTAATATTAATAATCAATATATTATTAGAAACTTATTGAAAAAATATTGGGAAGGTTTTACTGTATTGGGACTCAAATAGTGCACAATGAAAATTTGGCAATAGTACACAGACAAAATATATGAAATTAAAAAAATTGTGGCTGTGATTGAGTTTAAAGAAACCTGTGATTGCTTTAGTATAATAATAGATGGATAAAGAGGCATTCCTCTGAGCTTGGATGTGGTGTTTAGCCTTTGTTGCTTTCCTAGTTTCAATAGTTGATTCTAGAGATACTTTACATAATAAAAACATTTAGGTTAGTCATAAATATAATTTGTGCTTTTCCTATGTTTAGTCTAATTCTTTGAGAATCAGAATAAGATTGTAGTCTGCCATTATATGAAATTAGAATAGACTAAATATTAATTATAAGTTGATTTCTTTGCCCTTTAATAATATTAAAAGTTTCTCAGTGTTAAACACTGGAGTTTGTGGTGGGGATGATTTCTCAAAAAATCTAGTAACATATTTGTTCTGAAGGTTATCAGCTGGAAGATCATGGTGCCCTCAGTTTAGCTGGGAGACAAGTTTGTTTTAGTTTAGCTGGGAGAGAGGTTGTTTTAATCTAGCTGAAAAATAAGGTTGTTTTGGTCTGGGGTGTCATACAGAGAGAATGTGTACTTTGAGAAGAAGCATAGATTGTACTTTTGAAGATTTTTCTTATTTTAAACTAACCAAAAATGATATAATCATTACTGAAGAAAAATATCTATAAAACGACTGGCAGAAAAAATAAAGATTCAGATTTAGCCCTAGAACACTTGGTGTCTCTACGTGCTGGTTCTCCACCATGCTGACACCTCCCATCCACCTAGGACCCCTGACACCTGCTAAGGCTGGACCCTGGCAAGGTACCTAACTTTTTGATCAGCCATCCCTTTTATTAAAATACTTTTATATTTTATTGATTGATTGATTGATTGTGCATTGCTGGGGATTGAACCAAGGACCTTGTGATTGTGAGGCAAGAACTCTACCAACTGAGCTATCTCCCCAGCCCTATATTTTATTTTTGATAAGCTGTCAAGATAGGCCACACCAGACTAATTTTTCAACTTGATGTTTTTATGAAATTTATTCCTTGAATAACAGGACTGTTACTCTTCGAGTTTATACCAATGACTGAAATACAAAGTTTATTGATAATAATTCAGAAATCTTTCAGGTCCCTTTTTCCTTTGGATTACCATATCTCAATACTTTATGTTTCATTATACATTATTTCTTTTGTGGACATGTATCTTTGCAAAAGAGTGAAAGAGAGAGTTGATGTTGGTTATGCCAGAGGATACAGGAAAAAAATATGCACCAGTTTCCCACATGGGAAAGAAAAACACAAAAATCTTATTAGCTGTTATTCTAAAAACATATATCTCAGCTAATTAATTTAAAAAACTGATGAGAGGTTAAGTATACCTTTTTCTGAAATCTCATCACAAATTTGAACTTATAAAATTGTAGGACAAATAGAGGTTCTGTACTTGTAATGAAGGATTCATTTCTGATCAGTTTCATGGAAGATATGTTCAGGTATGTTTTTATTTCAGCTTTCATATTGAACTTTTGGGAATTTTTATTCCTCTTAATACAGATAACTGTGCTCACCAGCATTCTGTATTTTTCCATTGGTATATGTATCTTGTACCTATGTGTTTATGGTCATAGTAACCGATCTTAACACTGGAAACTTAATTGCAAGTTTTACTAAGCTTATATTCCCAGTTTTTATTTAGCACATTTTAGACATATGACTGTATTCAACAAAAAGCCCTTAAGAAACAGAGAAACCCCAAAGTTAAAATCATGTTTATTATATGTAACCACTGGGAGAATTATTGAGTGGGAAGATGAGGGTGGTTTTTTATATAGTCCAGTGTTGCAGAGTGTATATTTCCTTTGCTTTTCAGGACTCAATGCTTCCTGCAAGGTAATAGACTTCTATGATTATTTTATATTATTAACTTGGTACTGGATTAAATACACTCCATTTATGTAATATCTTGTCTCCAAGCACAAAAACCCTACCATCAGGTCAGAGATTTTTCTCCATATAAATCAAAATCTAAGAAGGAAACAAGGATGCTCAAATTAGGTGAATTTTAAAGTATATCATCTGTGGAAAGTTACTTGAAAATTTTGAAAATACTGGCAGTTTCCATATTTCTATTTTTTCACAAATTTAATTAGAGGATTTATCCTCCAGAAGCCCAATATCAATAATGGTGCTATTGTTTTCTTAAATGATAAATTGCTGCATAAGACAAATTTTTTTAAATTGGAACTTTTTCTCAGATTTTCTATGTCTTAAGTGTCCCAGTGTAATCTCTTCACCATTTTTGGATTCTCAAAGGTAAATTTTCAGACTGTAATCTTTTTAAAATAATATAGTTTAACAATTTCTTATTACAAAGACAGGAAGTGAGGAAAACTATAGTCCCAGCAGAAGATAGGGTTTAATTTGGGAAATGTAGAGATGACATCTCTTAAAATAATTTAGTTTATTTCTGGTATAAGACCCAACCTATTGAGTAATTGCAGTGAATATATGTTGTACTTTAGGTAACAGGATTTTCTTTCCCCTTGAGGGGTGGATTGAAACCAACCTTTTCACATACCGAGCAGTTGTTGCTTTACCACTGAGATTGACTGCCAGCTTTCTCTTTAAAGTTTATGATCATGTAAAATTATTTTATCCAATTTGTTCAGAGAAAATACCTAAATTATTTCACTGAAAATAAGAAGATATTTAAAAGGAAAATCACATGAAAACACAAGCAACTTAAACAGCTCAGGTGCTAAATTTTACATTTTATTTGTAAAATGTAAAACAATTTTATCGTTTGTACAGTAATGAGCAGAAAATAATTTCCAGAGACCCAGAATTTTTTTTACTCATTAAATAAAACTTTATTCCTCACTGGGTTACTGAAAATTTTGTATCCCAAATGTTCTGGAAATATTCCCTTAGTTCAGGCGTGAACTGATGCATGCATATGCCCTTAATTTTCATCTGCCCACATTCTGGGTGATCTACTTCCAATGCAAATATGACATGAACCACTGTTTAGAATAATATCAAAGCAGATTGTGGGAAGGAGGCGGCAGCGTCCCGGGCGGGCGGGAGGTGCACCAGCGGGGGCGGTTGCGGTAAATCCTCCCGGCCCCTCACAGCACTGTGGAGCCGCGTCCCCAGCCCGGCCTCGGGCCACGAGCCCCTCCTGCCCCTCGCGGCTTCTCGCGCGCCCGCCCCTCCCCGCGCGCCAGCCCTGTCGAGCCGGCCAGCCGACCTGGCTCCCCTCCCAGACCCCGACGGGCGGGCGGCTGCCCTGAGGAGGCGGGGAGGGGAGTGCTGGGCCGGTCGGCAGGCGGGCAACGATGCCGAACTTTTGGGCTGCCCCCAACTGCACGCGGAAGAGCACGCAGTCCGACCTGGCCTTCTTCAGGTTCCCGCGGGATCCAGGCAGATGCCAGAAGTGGGTCGAGAATTGTAGGAGAGCTGACCTGGAAGATAAAACACCTGATCAACTCAATAAACATTACCGATTATGTGCCAAACACTTCGAGACCTCTATGATTTGTAGAACTATACATTTTGCAGAGGCATCAGAAAACTAAAGAATGATTGGGTTATTTTATTTCTCAAAATTAATTGAAGCAGATACTTGTGAAGTCATTGGGAGAGTCCTTATAGGACAGTTCTTCGAGATAATGCAATACCAACAATATTTGATCTTACCAGTCATTTGAACAATCCACATAGTAGACACAGAAAACGAATAAAAGAATTGAATGAAGATGAAATCAGGACACTGAAACAGAAAAAAATTGATGAAACTTCTGAACAGGAACAAAAACATAAAGAAACAAACAACAGCAACGTTCAGAACCCCAGTGCAGAAGAAGGGGGTGATGAAGATATTTTACCTTTAACCCTTGAAGAGAAGGAAAACAAAGAATACTTAAAGTCTTTATTTGAAATTTTGATTCTTATGGGAAAACAAAACATACCTCTGGATGGACATGAGACTGATGAAATCCCAGAAGGTCTCTTCACTCCTGATAACTTTCAGGCCCTGTTAGAGTGCCGGATAAATTCTGGTGAAGAGGTCCTGAGAAAACGCTTTCAGACCACAGCAGTTAATACATTGTTCTGTTCAAAAACAAAGCAGAAACAGATGCTAGAGATCTGTGAGAGCTGCATTCGGGAAGAAACCCTCAGGGAAGTGAGAGACTCACGCTTCTTTTCCATTATCACTGACGATGTGGTAGACATAGCAGGGGAAGAGCACCTTCCTGTGTTGGTGAGGTTTGTAGATGAATCTCATAACCTGAGAGAGGAATTTGTGGGCTTCCTGCCTTATGAAGCTGATGCAGAAATTTTGGCTGTGAAATTTCACACTACAATAACTGAGAAGTGGGGACTAAATATGGAGTATTGTCGTGGCCAGGCTTACATCGTGTCTAGTGGATTCTCTTCCAAAATGAAAGTTGTTGCTTCTAGACTTTTAGAGAAATATCCCCAAGCTATCTACACACTTTGCTCTTCCTGTGCCTTAAACATGTGGTTGGCAAAATCAGTGCCTGTGATGGGGGTGTCTGTTGCATTAGGAACAATTGAGGAAGTTTGTTCTTTTTTCCATCGATCACCACAACTGCTATTAGAACTTGACAATGTAATTTCTCTTCTTTTTCAGAACAGTGAAGAAAGGGGTAAAGAACTGAAGGAAATTTGCCATTCTCACTGGACAGGTAGGCATGACGCTTTTGAAATTTTAGTGGATCTCCTGCAAGCACTTGTTTTATGTTTAGATGATATAAATAGTGACACAAATATTAGATGGAATAACTGTATAACTGGTCGAGCATTTGTACTCTGTAGTGCAGTAACAGATTTTGATTTCATTGTTACCATTGTTGTTCTTAAAAATGTCTTATCTTTTACAAGAGCCTTTGGGAAAAATCTCCAGGGACAAACTTCTGATGTCTTCTTTGCTGCCAGTAGCTTGACCGCAGTGCTGCATTCACTCAATGAAGTAATGGAAAATATTGAAGTTTATCATGAGTTTTGGTTTGAGTAAGCAACAAATTTGGCAACCAAATTTGATATCCAAATGAAACTCCCTGGGAAATTTCATAGGGCTCAGCAGGGTAACCTGGAATCTCAGCTAACCTCTGAAAGTTACTATAAAGAAACCCTCAGTGTTCCAACAGTGGGGCACATCATTCAGGAACTTAAAGATATATTTTCAGAACAGCACCTCAAAGCTCTTAAATGCTTATCTCTGGTACCCTCAGTCATGGGACAGCTCAAATTCAATACATCAGAGGAGCACCATGCTGACATGTACAGAAGTGACTTGCTTAATCCTGACACACTTTCAGCTGAACTTCACTGTTGGAGAATCAAATGGAAACACAGAGGGAAAGATATAGAGCTTCCATCCACCATTTATGAAGCCCTCCATCTGCCTGATATCAAGTTTTTTCCTAATGTATATGCCTTGCTGAAGGTCCTGTGTATTCTTCCTGTGATGAAGGTTGAGAATGAACACTATGAAAATGGACAAAAGCGTCTCAAAGCATACTTAAGGAACACTTTTACAGACCAAAGGTCAAGTAACTTGGCTTTGCTTAACATAAACTTTGATATAAAACATGATCTGGATCTAATGGCAGACACATATATCAAACTATATACAACTAAGTCAGAGCTTCCTACAGATAATTCAGAAACTGTTGAAAATACCTAAAAGACTTTTAAAATGGGCTTTCTCTTATATTTGATATTTGGAAGAAAAGCCGTAAGGTGTATGTAGGTCACTAAATCACTGAATATCTGCCTACAGGCCTTTCATGAATACATTAGCCATTGGTAATCTGCCTATATACATGGCACTTGTTTGAGCTCTCATGCTTTGAAAACTTGTCTGCTCTTCCAGAAGACAGCATTGGAAGTACCACATTTCACCTCTGTGTGACCTCTGCCAGTAGCACTCTGGAATTGTTTTAGTTAAGTCTTTTAGATTTAAAGTGTATTATTACCATGGATCCATTGCCAGGTATTGTTATCAATTTTGAAGAAATAAATTTTGAGGAGATATAAGAGAAGAATGCATCTTATGAAATGTTACAAGGAAGCCTACTGTTGACCTTTGACTATTAGTTTTAAGTGTGTTAAAATCTGTAATGGACACTTAAGGGAATTAACCAGAGAGTTGTGAGCTCACCAAACAGATTTCAGTATAGATTTTATCTTTATCAAATGAACTTAAAGAACAAGTTACAGTTTGAGTGGAGAGCCCGCCATTGTTCCACATCTGGTTGTTGCTGTTTACATTCCTTTGTTGAGCCTACATCTTCATAAGCCTACACCTTCATTTTAGCAGGTAAATGTTGAACACTTCTGCTTCATGGTCAAGACAGAGTCAGAGCCTGTTGATAGGGGCAACTTGTCTGTTTTCTTTTTCCATGACTATACTGCCTCATCTTGATTTATAAGCAAAACCTGGAAAACCTACAAAATAAATGTTTTGCAGTTTATCTAGAACTAATATAGAAAACATTGCTGTTATTTTTGGTGAAGAAAATCAATGTTGTATAGTTTATCTCAATCTAAATAAAATGTGAATTTTATTTATAAAACAAAACAAAAATAATAATAATATCAAGGCAATTTACATTTACTATAATTCTTTCTTATGATTGCTGACTAGTTATCTTATTCCTTTCCTCCCTCTACCCTTTCCTCTGGCATTACTCTTCACATATCCCTATATATTTAGAAAAATATAGACCCCCTTTAATAATCATCTTCCTCAGTTGCTAAAGCTTTTCAAGCTCTTATCCTTTCCTACCCACTGACTGGTAACCTCAGTTTTTATTTCTCTGCTCAGGTATTAGTGCTAGACATTATGTCTAACATCATTTATCTACATAACACAAGTAAATCAAAAATAATTGAGTCAAATAAACACTATTTTCACATAGATGACTTAGAAGATAATCTCTTCACAAGCAAAAGGGACTGACAAGAAACAGTGCAGTGTAAATCATAAGTATACAGTAGAAAAAGTGATAATGTTGGCTTGAGTTAAGAAACACTTTTTATTGTGAGAACTAGAGCACACATCAAGTAAAAGTGCATGAAGAACACTGAGTCTTAGAGTAGAAAAGAAATTTTCAAAATTTTGGATAAAAATATTCAGATAAGGAGCAGGGTGATCAGAGATAAAAGTGTAAAAATTATCACTCACTTTGGAAACCATTAATGATGAACAGTAGTTGCTTAAAAGTTATTTTTATAAGGTAGAAAATAGTAAACAGTGTGTATTTATGTTTTTTATATGTTTTCAAATTTTGTTTCTGAGAATTGGTTCATTCATATTGACTAGATGGATTTGTGGAAGAATCTTTGATTCATTTCTTTGTGTTGAACATCCACTTTCTCCAGGAAGTGAATATTTTAAGTTTTAGGTAATCAGAAGTATTTCCTAAGGAGACAAGGTTTATTGGACACAGTAGAGCACATCCATGAGACTTCAAGCTAAACAAGAGATTGGGTCTTATAACATCTGTTTGATATACAGAAAATAGTACACTTTTTAGGTACTGTACATTTTTTCAGTGTAAAAATAATGAAAAATACAGACATTCATATATGCAAATTACATATTATTAGTGGTTTATTCCTGATACAGATTCTGTTATCCAATTGAAATATCTAAATGCATATTTGTCATTTCACATAATAAAAAAACTAAAAATATTCACTGCTCACAGTATTCACTACATATAGAAAAAATTGCAAAACTGGAAAATGAGTTTTGTGATCTTAAAAAGGAGTATTCTGAAGCAAAAATAGTAACATCAAAGATTGCACAAGAAAATGGAAATTGGAAACAACTCCAAAATTTGAGGTGTGATATGCTACATTAAAAGAAGGGGTGGAAGTCTTTCCTTTATACTACTGGTTCATGGGAGAATGTTTTTAACTGCTCACTTTTTTTCTTTGGAATTTGGCAAAAGAGAAAGCATTTTACTCAAGTGGAATATAACATTCTAGTGAATAAGACAATCATTACTTCTAAGAATTGAAGGCATATTCTTCACAATCCCACTTTAGAGGGTGTAGAGAATGCTATCTTATAGGAATTATTTATTTATTTAATTTTGGTTTGGGATACTAAGTTGTTGAGACTAATTTTGAACTTGAGATACTCCTGTCTAAGCTTCCCTAGTTCCTTAAATGAGAGGAATGTGCCACCACACCTGACTAGGAACTAATTATAAAAAGAATAGATAGTTGGGTGGTTTTTTATTAATATTTTTGCTTCTTGTGGTACAGTCAATGTTTCAAGGAATGCCATTTAGAAAAAAACAATTTTCTGTAATTTTTTACTCTCAATACATTTTCTTTGTAGAATTATTTGATTAGAGAAACTTTTAAAAAAGGTATTTGATCAAGATTTCTAAATTGTTTTCAAGAAAGTTCATGATAATTTAAAGTTCTCCTAAAGATAATAAAATAGGTATTTTTCACTGCCCAGAAACATGTTTTTAAACACTTATAGTTTTTCTTCTGATGTTTGGGATCAAACACAGGGATTGCTTCAACTAAGTAGATATGCTAGTGCTGAACTAGACCCTTATCTACAGTTTTAATATTAACATTTATTTGAA
>NW_025920193.1:768098-840851 GCF_902686445.1 Sciurus carolinensis | reverse complement strand
CAAGTTTTCTTGCAGAACCATCAAGCACTAGATCTGACAGCAGACAAAGGGGGAACATGCCTCTTCCTAAGAGAAGAATGTTGCTGTATCAATAAAACTGGTCTAGTGGAAAGAAACATCAAAACTCTCAGACATCTAAATGAAAGGCTGAATCAAGAAGAAACAAATTACCCCTGGACAGGATGGCTGAATTCCACTTTTGTCACCTGGCTGACCCCTACCCTTACTCCCCTATTTGTGATAGTATTTCTGCTAATGATTTCTCCCTGTCTTCTCAGGTTTGCCTAGAACCACATGAATCATGTTGCCAGAGTGACATACAACCTGATGCCCCTACACTCTTATAGCCACCTCCCTGCCAATGTAGAACCGAAACCTTTCTTTCCCTATGATGCCCCCTAACATGCAGTAGTAGCCAGATGGACTGTGGCACCCTATATCACCAAACAGGTAGAGAGGTTAGGTCTGAACTTGGGTGACTATATGACAGAAAGCAGAGCACATGAGGCAAAGGGGTAGCATGCCACATGGTGACTAATCAAACTGGCAGGAAAACTCCACTGAACTTTACCTTCACCTGTTACTCAGCAGGACCCCTGCTTTCTTTGGCCTGTAAAGACCTTGGGCAGCTGGGGCTACATGCAATTTTCTCTGGCTCCCTACCCTGACCTCTAACCTGGGAAGCTGGAAATTTTGCCTGAGAGCCAAATTCCAATAAAACTTGCTTTGGCTGCTTCCTGTCCTATTTTATTTGGCCACTAACTGTGTCCCCAAGCTTACCAAAACATTTTAAAAAAATCTTATGGAATGACATCAACAAAATTTCACCATTCAAAGCATAAGTGATGTACTGCAAAAGGCACAGGGGAGTATTTTTTGCATTATGGAACTGTTATACATCTTGGTTATGGGTATGGTTACACAACTGTCAGTCCCTTTCAAGACTCAGAAATTCACAATAAAAGAAGAAATTTTACTTTAAATATTAGCTTAGTAAAAAAAATTTAAAAGCATGCATCATGATATGTGAAGAATATACTGACTACGCTGTGTTTCCAATTTGGGATCTTAAAAATAATAAACTGCTGGGCACAGTCATTTCTGTGCATGTCTGTGCTTCCAGCAACTTGTGCAACTGAGGTAGGAGGATTGTAAATTCAAGGCTGGCCTCTGCAACTTAGCAAGATTTTGTCTAAAAAATAAATAAATAAATAAAAAGGGTTGGGGATGTTTCTCAGTGGTTAAGTACCCCTGGGTTTAATTCTTGGTATAATAAAAATAATAATAAGAAGAAGATTATTAAGAAAGCCAATATAGCTATGCATGCATGAGCATTTCCCCATTCATAGAAAAACTGTATGCCAAGTACAGACCAAAAACTCATGTATGAACCAGATGTTAGCAGTGGTTACTTCTATAGAATGGAAATGAGGAATGTTGGTCAGAAAGAGAGTTTTGATTTTGTCTAATTGTGGGACATTTAAAGACACCTATATTTATGTATATTTATATTTATGTATTTAAAACTATTTCAAAAAAGCATGTGTGGAAAATATTTTCATAAATAGTAGGGCACTGAGGATGTCTTTTCCATCTTTGTGATCTGGTTCACAGGAGCCAGGAGAAGGAGGCAAAAGCAATCAAATAATTGAGGAGTATTAGGAGGCAGAGATTAAATGCTTGTGAACAAATTTGACAAATGCTCTGAAACAAGGGATCTTCAAATTAACCTTTTCTTTCGGGTTTTAGCCAACGCATCATTATAAATGCAGAGTTAAAAACCAACTTTTGAAACATGTACAATGGACCATGGTGGACTTGGCCACACAGAAGACATGCTGTACTATGATAGTAAACCATCTTTTACTTCACCACAGGTTGACAGCTGTAAACAGACTGGAGGGCCAAGAGTTTCCTTTCTGAATGGGTACCAGGAGAGAATTAGCGATTTCCTTTCTTATACAAATCACAAACTACAATGTCCTAATCCAACCAGGCTTTTTCTCTGGCTTTTTACTTCCCCTCCCTGTTAACTTGAGCCACAACCTTGCACAATGCAAATTTCACTTTGCAAAAAATTGGCAGAGACCTAGAGTGGCTCCAGAATCTCAAAGTGGCTTAAAGGAGGAATAACACATGCACATGTTTTATCTAGTCTAAAGGGTTAATGAAATGGACATTTTGTGGGATTTTCCATCCCTCCTTGACCTCTGCCCTACCACTTTCCTATGCCCACCAACAGCCCCGTGTGTTCAAGGATTTTTGGAAGATAGATGTTGACATTTCTTCCTTAGCTATGTGAATTTATAAGTTCATATTTTCTTTGTTTAATTTTTGTGTATATTTTTACTTCATGAAATGAAGATTTGCTTCCTTTATCCCCTCAAACTTCTTTTTGGAACTCTGGGGCTCTGATGCTTCCACCTTATCACGGTTTTATATACTTCCTTCAAAAATGATTTCTTTTCCTTGTCACTCAGCCATTCACTGTTCAGTTCAAAATTCTGTCTGTCTTTAAAAAAAAATCTAATTTTCAATATTAGTTTTCTTTTACTCATGTTATTTTATTTTATTATGTTTGGGGGTGGATGTGCACTATGGGCACTCAAAGACTGAGCTACCTCCACATTTTTTTTTTAATGTTGGGTTTATAGGTCTTCCAGGTTACCCAGGCTGGCCTTGAACTTGGGATTCTCTGGCCTCAGCCTCTGGAGAGACTGGGGTGAGAGGTGTGTACCACTGTAGTTGGATCATGTGTGAGTTTAAAATGTACTTCATCTCCAAGTGTTTGACAATATTTGTAATGTGCAAAACTGCTCCCCCCGACCTTTCCAGTGCAGTCATTATCCCTGCCTCCCAATCACTTGTCAATCTGTGAAAATCCTAGCTAGCTATTGGTTCATCAGTCAGCTTGCAAGTATCTTTCTCCGTTATTGGTCCCATGTTAGCCAGGTGAAATTCAACTGCTTCA
This sequence comes from Sciurus carolinensis, assembly GCF_902686445.1. Classification (NCBI taxonomy): domain Eukaryota; kingdom Metazoa; phylum Chordata; class Mammalia; order Rodentia; family Sciuridae; genus Sciurus; species Sciurus carolinensis. The sequence continues at coordinate 837,880 of NW_025920193.1, read as the reverse complement.
CGGTAGCTACTCCGCCATCTTTTCTGTCTTGCTTTCTCTCCCTCTGACTCACTTTCTTTCTTCTTGCTTTCCACCCTCTCTAGCACATGCCCTTTCTCTTTCCTTTCTCTTTTCCTCTCATTTTCTCTCTTACCCTGCAGGGAGACACTCTGTTTGCTTAATAAACTCCCTTATGTGATTTCCCGTGTCTGGTGTGGTTTCCATGGGATTCCTTACAATATTGATTGTGTTTTAATTATTGATTTGTACCTTTCTTTCTTTCTGTTTTCTTTTTTAGTGCAAGGGATGGAACCCAGTGGTGCTTAATTACTCATTTCCAAACCTAGTCCTTTTATTTGATTTTATTCTCTTATTATAATTATTATTTTTAATTTTGAGACAGTGTCTTGTTCAGTTACTAAGGGTCTCACTAAATTTCTGAAGCTGGCATTGAACTTGGGAAACTTTTTTTGTCCCAGTCTCCCAAGACAGGTAGATACTACTGTGCCTGAACTCTAGCTTATTTTCATGATGTTCAGAGAAGAGATGTGACATGATTTTCTAGTTTCAACCTTGTTGAGGTTTGCTTTAAGTTCCCTTTTATGGTTAAGTTTGGTAAACATTTCATATTTGTTCACAAAAAATGCATATGCTTTTTTTGTTTGTTTTTTTGCAGGGGATCCTGGTGATTGAACCTAGGGCCTTGTGCTTCACAGGCAAGCACTTCATGCACTGAACTATATCCCCAGACCCTAGAATGCATATTTTGTAGTCATAGTGTGCAGTGTTGTGAGGATGTCCATTAGGTGAAGGTTGTTCACCATGTAGTTCCTCTGCCCTTTGTTTTTGCTACATTTTTTTTGCCTGTTTCATGAGCTGTTAAGGAAAGAGAGTTTTATCTCTTTATCATAATTGATTCATCCATTTTTCATTTTTTAAAAGCATTCTTGTTTGCAGATGGGTCCAATAATTTTATTTTGTTTATTTACTTTTTTGTGGTGCTGGGGAAGGAATCCAGTGCCCCACATGCACATGAGCTAAGTAAATGCCCTACCACTGAGTCACAAACCCAGTCCAAGTGCATCAATAAGCCATCTTGGTCTCACTAAGCTATGGTCTGATTGATTGTCCCCTCAGTTTTGTGTCTGTCTGGGAGATAGTTCCAGAGAAGTCTTCATGATTCTGTGGGGACATTTTCCATTTGCTGCTTAGGATGTGTTTCTGTCTCTATTTCCCTGTCTGTCCACCTGCCTGTCTGTCTCTTTCTCTCTTTACTCCCTCCCTCCTGTTTCTCTCACTAGTAATCCTGGAATCTGAGAATGACTAGATTACCTGGGGAACTTAAACAGGATGCCTAATCTTCAAGGGGGAGGAGAGAGGTTGGGTACTTTTGGGGCTGACAAACCTTGCATTGCAAGCTTTTACATGAACACTGAATACTATGTGCAGAACTGAACAGGATCACAAAGTTTTGAGTTATACAGAAACATAAAAATGAAGGCAGAGATGACAAACTTTCTCCTGATTTTGTATCCAGAGTGAATGGTGTTTAGGTCTAGATAAACTGCCACTGATTTTTTTTTTTTAAGCAAAGACAGCCTCTTTTTGGTCCCTGTTACAATTTATTATTACCAAGGACCTAAATGTATTTGGGTCTGTTACCAAATGTAAAATTACTTGACTTACAGTTCAAGAAAATGGTTATTTCCTAGGAAGGAAATAAGCAATAAATGACAAAAGTAGATAAAACCCGCCAAACAGGCACAGTACAACTACACAGGAACTGATTCTAAGAGACTGTTCATCTACAAAATTTTGTCTAGAAAGGAGAACACAAAGCCCAAAAAAAGAAAAATCCAACTTCAAAGCAAATTTCACTAATTTTTACATGTTTATCTCCAGAGCCAAAGGAAGTTACTGCAGGAGATGGAACTGGATTCCAAGGAAAGGTGTTTCAAATCAGAAGCCTCTGGAGATTCCTAAGCTCTTCATATTGAAAGGATTTTTAAATGAGCTCCATTCAGATATCTGCCTTTTAAATGGGGCTAAAGGGGTCATTTATTTAATAGTCATCAGAGAGAGGGAGAGAGCTGTGAAAGATGGAGGGGGTGCTGTAAACAGATTCAAACACAAAAAAAGTAGAAATTATTCTATTTAAGACAGGAGAACTGGGGGTAGTGGCTGTTGTGATTCAGTGGCAGAATGACCTAAAATCTGTGCAGTCAAATACAAAGTCATAATGGATAAAAACAGCAAGAAAGAAAAGACAAACAATGGAGAGAGGTAAAGGGTGATGGAGAGATCCAGTGAGAGGCAGTGCAGAAGGAGAGCTCAGTACAGTCTGGTGCTACTTGATTCTTTTTATTCTCTCTCTCTCTCTCTCTCTCTCTCTCTCTCTCTCTCTCTCTCTCTCTCTCTCCCTCTCTCTCTTTCTCTCTCTCTCTCTCTCCTTCTATCCTTTTATCTCCCTCTTCATCTGCCATCTATCTAATTTTTTTCATTATTTTAAATCATTGTGGAGTGTCAAACAGATAGATTCTGCATCCTGTAGCCTTCCTTCATTAGTCAAGTTGCTCAAGAATTTGGCCTAAACCATGCCACTTTTTCTATGGACATGAGATACCTTTCAACAGATTATTAGGGTATTGTTTCTTTACTGCTTTTCACCCTAACCTCCTCCTTGTCCTTCTCCTCCTCCTCCTCCTCCTTCCCCTCCTTTTCTTTTACTTCTTCCCCTCCAGGGGAATTCAGGGTTGTTTTTTAGTTTAAGAAGAGTTGTAGGCTTCCTTTTGTTCCAGAGACCCTTCTCAGGACCATCACAAATACCCTTTCAATGCAATCTTCCCCATGTTTGCCTCCACAGGCTCCCAGAAGGAAGAAGCAGAAATTCAAGTCCTTGGTACATTCAAGATGTCTCGTGTTCTCAGTCAGTCTGAAAAGACTGGTCACCAGGCACAGGCTTAGCACAATGTGTCTCCTAGAGGACAGAAAGAGGCCTAGGAGAAAAATATCACAAATGTCACAAAATCTAAACCTTCAGTCGTAGGTGTAATCACAAAGTGACTGGAGGGAGACCTGACGGAGTCAGAGAAGCCTTTTTTTCTTCACAAACTAAGACGCTATTGAAATCCATTTTCCCAATGGGAAAAAAAGAATGGATTCCATTAGAGAGGGAATTTTGGTTTTATAGGGTACAAAGATGTAATCCTTGAAAGCCATATACCTTTAACAGTTTTGAACATCATGAACCAGTTGTACAGGTTAAATCTTTAAGTTAGGAGGGTGGCGGTTGTAAAAAGTTTGAAACTCATTGTGCTTATTCTGGGATCCATTGTTTCCCAGAATTTCAATATGTGCTGTGCCTCCATTTAGGGCTAATCTACAATGGAGGATTGTCTAAGTTTAGGGCCCATTGTTATTAAGTGAGTGTGCACTGGAAGAGGTTTAATGCATGGCTAATTTTTCTTTCCTCACCCTGATCAACACTGTCCCTTCATTTTTCTTGGGGAGCTGTGTTTTAGGAATATTCTTTTCAATAACCCTTCAATGAGGAAGAACAAAAAGAGGAATCTTGGGTTGACAAAACATCAAACAAAATACAGAGACAAACTGGGTATTGGTGGGGCACCTCGAATTACATTTTCTCTCTTTGGGACACCACCGAGTAATGAGCAGGGAGGATCACAAGTTCAAGGTCAGTCTGAGGGATAAATCGAGACACTGTCCCAAAAGAAAATAAGTCCTGCGTGGTGGTTCATGGGTGTCATCCCAGAAGCTTTGTAGGCTGAGAATGGAAAGAGGATTGAAAGTTCAGAGTCACCCTCAGCCATTTAGTGAGGACCTGCCTGAGAACAAAAAGGAAAAGTGGCTTGGGTTATGGCTCAATGGTTAAGCACTCCTGGGTTCAATCACCCTTGTACCAATAAATAAATAAATAAATAAATAAATAAATAAATAAATAAATGTGTAGATGCAGCTCAGGATTAGATCACTCCCAAATTCCATCCCCAGTACAGAAAAAAAGCTTGTTTATGTATGTAAGTATATGTGTTTATATATTAAATACTATATATACATACGTATGTATGTATATTTGTGTGTATGTGTGCATATGTATTTTTTTTCTTTTTACATATTTACATTTATATTACAGAAAAGGCACTCACTCACTCACAGAATATACCAAAGCCCCTGGTAATTAAAGGCCAAGGGTCACCTTTGCTGCAGAGACATAAGCAAGCTACTCTTCTCTTCTACCAGCCCATCTAAATTAGAGGGCCAAAAACACATACTAACCCCTGTCAGCTTTCCCCCAGCTACTGCCTGGGGGTGGGCTCCAGTGACTTTGGTTACTCTAGATAACCTTAAGTCAGTCACACATCCTCCTGGTTGCGGACATTCAAATGCCTGCCCTAACATCTTTCGATGGTAGTCACAGTGCCTCCCATGGTGACAATGGGTGACAGGCAATCAGTCTGAGTGAGGAGAAACAGGGAGTAAGAAGGGGAGAGCACCTGGGCCCCACTACACCATGAACCCCCAGTTTCACTGCTGTCCTGCAGCCACAAAGCGTCCCTTTCTCTCCCCAGGTGCCCTTCATCTCAGTCTCCTCTAAAACCACAGTCCCTGGGGAAGTCTATGGAGGAGGCATTTTAATAATAAAAATATGTCTCAATCTGTAGCATTTAGTACACTTCATGGGTCCGTGGTCGGGGAAAGGCTCTGCCTCTTCACTGGTGACCCTCACTGAGGATCCCTGGTACAAGAACAGATCACAATTCTGTGATGAGATTTCCTCCTACTCATCACTTAGGACCTCACAGAAGCCTGTGGGAATCTGGCTGTCAGGATCAAAAGACTTGGTACAGCATGTTTGTGTGGAGTTTCAGCAGTGCCAGGCACCAAGTGGTGTGCACCTCTGTCAGGTAAGCGCTGGAGAAGTGGAGGGGAGAAGGGAGACTGAGGTGTCCTGGACTGAGTATGAGAAAACATGTATTAGAGACCATCCCTGAGGTCCCTATGTACAAGATGGGACAAAGAGGTCCCTGGTTCCAGCAGGAACTTAATGGGAAAATGAGGCTTTGCTACCAATTCTCCATAATCACTTTTTGCCCTACCCCTAATGCCTGAGACAGCAGCATCAAATCAGACATTTAAAACTTAGGGACAGCATAGTCACAAAGAGAACCGGAGTCAGGCTCTTCAGACCTCTAATAGTCAGTGGAGGCAAAGGTCATTAGGTCAAAGTAAAGATTACCCTGTGGGACAGCTAGTTCTGAGGGCACCACAATCTCTCTCAATACCTTGTTTCTGCCCCTCACCCTAGACCATTATGACATCACAAACTGTATTGGAATCAAGAAGAGAGACTGGGCAGGGCACCACACACTGTTGGACACTGTTTCCAGGCCAACATTAAGAGAGACACTAAAGGAAAAAGAGGCAGGGAAAATTCCATGAGACCACAGATCAGCACCAAGATCATATCAAATAAAGAGACAACTGGAGAAGAGTGAGTGCTACATTCATGTGAGTACTAAGGATATAAACTATCCAGTGAGTCAGTCTCCATGCCAGAAGTACTAAGTCTTCAGTGCCCTGTGGTTGAGCACTCCTCACCTCGAAGTTCTTAGTCTTCTCTGGGTGCTGTGTTTAATCTCCTCAAACACACCATTGGTCAGGTTCTTCTCTGTCCTCTGGGAGAGTGCCACTATCCCACCAGTGCTCAGTCTCTTCTGGTTGCCATCCTTAATCTTCCTTCCCGAATATTGCTCAAGGTACTCTGAGTCCTGTGGTGAGTTCCCTCTCCTACCACTGCTCAGTCCCCTCTGGGCATTGTGAGTGCTCACAATTTGTATACAAGTGCTCACTCTTCAATGAGCCATAGGCATATAATTCCCTTAGTAAACTCTGGGTGAAACCCTTTTCTGCTAATGTCATGACGTACATCATCTTTGAGCTTACCTGCATATACAGGCAAACAACTGTGGAAACTTTAAAGATGTAGATAAATCCTCTTTGGAACAACCTCAATATGACTTTACTGCTGCCATAAAAAGAGGCTACTCATCAATGCCTGAAAATTCAAGACAATTTCAATGGATGTCAATTCCCACATCTGGGACCCCAGACCCCATGAGCCATCAACACTTGCCTTTGCCTTGTTATATCTCACAACAGCATCTGGCTAAATTGCTGAAGCACCCACTCACTGAGGGAAACAGGCATAGCAAAGGAGGAACAACTTCATCTGCCTCAGCCTTTCCTGAGATGATGGGCAAAATCCATCAACAAAACTGACTTGTCCATTATGTAATGGTCTCTGCTGTTTAGAAATTTTCAAAAGAAAATGACAAACAAAAATAAGAAAAAATAGGATCGAGGAATTAATCAGTAGATTGTGAATATATTGGCTAAGTTGCATATGTGAATGAACCACAAAGTATCCATTCATAGTCACCAATTGAGCATCTTTTCAATCCCACATAGTCCTGCCTGTGCCCCTGCTCCTGGCGTCGTTCAATCCCTGATACAAATTTGTGCTCAGAGATCAGTGACATCTGTTTTCCTCCTTAAGTGAAGAGAGGAAAAATTCTGTCCCTCAGGTCACACTGCTAGTCTTGGGTATTGACATGCAAAAGAGTTCCTTGCTGGATTGTCCTGTACAAGAGGATGAAGAATTCTTTAGGCATTGTTTGGCTTAGTCATGATTGCTTTTCTGCATACTTTTTCACCAATTACCACTGCAAGTGTTCAAGTGCTGTAATTCAGAGCAGACATTCCTGCGCTGGCGATATAGCCCATCACATAGAGAGCCAGCCTCCCATGGCCAACACCAGGGATTGAGACCACAGCACTGTTAGATTATGGAAATTACAAACAAAGAAATGAGGCCAAAACAGAGTCTCCCTACTTTCCATTCTCTCACCTCTTACTTTTCTTTTCTCCACACCTCACAAATGAACCAATACTAGAAAAAAACACCAGTTTCATGTACAACCCATTACCACGGACACCTTTCAGTTTGCAACTGTGCTCCAAGACAGCAGTGCTGCACGATCACCGGCATTTCTTCAGAGAACTACATCCAAGACCTCATTCTACTCTCCTTAAGACAGAGATCTCATGAGAATGCTTAGGCAAATAATTCTTTACCACCTTCCTCCCCTACGCATTGTTCACCAGGTTTCGGAGGCAGGAAATTCAAAATGACAACCGCACTTACACCTGGCTCTCTCCAGGTTTTTTGGATATACTCACAAACCCTCTGCCAATGAAGGGGGCTTCCACACCTGAGCACTTACAACATGAACCTCAATGAAAACTGGAAAAAACATATGGTGAACACAAAGGATAAAATCTCTGGTCCCTGGAGTTTCTCTGACAGATTGACTTTGAAGTGGATTGCTTGTGACTTCTTGATGAATAACAGTAGGCTTGAGGCTGAATTGACGTGAGCCTCTACTGGTAGGAATCAGTAGTATCATGGGGTTTTACAACCTACTCTCCCAATATCATTGGAGCTCCAGTGTCAAGAGGAAAGGAGCCCTTTTAGGTACACTTGTTAATTTTGATGGAACTCCTCAAGAGATGCAGCCTAGAATTGGGTGAAACATAACAAGTAGTCAGAGTGTGCATTAATCTCCTGTTTACCGGGTATCTGGGAATGAGTGCATGGTGCCTTGGAGGGTAAGAAATGACACAAAACACCTCTTTCCAAGATCTCACACTGGAAGGAGGAAACAAGAGACATTAGGCATATGGCATGTGGGCGGGTGTACAAACATGTCAGAATAGAAAGTGGATTTGACACTATGCAAATGCTTTAGTTATACCTTTATTCTCAATAGTTCTATTAAACTGTTCGATATCATGGAACCTCTTCTGTTTTGATATTCATGTTTTGCAATACACAGTCTTCACACTTCATTTTTCATAGTCCTTTGGAGGACTACATTTCTGAGATTGGGGTAAACTTTTCATTCAGACAGCCAGGTATTATGGTTGAATATTCCAGGATCAGCAGGTTTAAATTGAATGTCTTGGTGTGGGAGCTGTGATGTTAGGAAAGCCTTTGCTCATGGTTCTCCTGCCAGAAAAATATAAGAATCATTAAACGTATATTTGTCTGTTGGGAGCAACAGAAAGAGACAGGACTTTTCAGGGGCACTGATGTACTTGCAATGACATTAGGGTTGGTATTCATGGTTGCATACAGAATGAACAGACAATAACTACTTTCTGTATTAGTAGTGCATGATGAGGCTGTATATATATCGAGGAATTTGTGGGTTCAACATGAAAAATGTCGAGTTTCATTTTACTTCTATGAAGTTGTTTTCCAGGAAGAACCTCTGCAGCTTTTCTCACCCCCAAATTTCCTTACTCTCCCCTTTTGAAAATTCAGTTTGGAAGCTCTGCACCATTCTACTTTCAGAAGGGTATATGTTTAAAGGTGGTGTTATGCCCTGCGAAACTGTGCTCACCATGCCATCACCAGACTTTTATTTCATTCATGGGCTTGTAGGTTGCTCCCTCCCAGGGCTCCTTAGGTAATTCCTGACAATATCTCACAGAGCCTTGGGACTGAGGGGCATTTGTCTGGTCAAGAAGAAGAACCATTGTGTGAATGCAGAATGGCAAGACATTTCTGCATCTTGAGTTGGTTTGACGGGCCACTGGAAAAATCCCACCAAGTAAGTTTCTGGGTGCATCAGAATCATAATGCAGAACCCAAGAAGGGGGAGCCTGGTAGTTGGAGTGAAAACAGAACTACTCTCCTCTTTTGTCACGTCCATTCTGTTCTCTGTCCAGCATGCTGAGTGAATGACTCGCTCCATTCTTCATGAGCCACCGGAGGAGCCAAACATCTACACGAGGAACACACACAACCCCTGTTTCCACTGTCTCCTTTTCAGATTTGTACATTAGTAGGGGAAACCCGACCGATGGAATGTGATGTGTCCCCATTCAATGATCACTTAAGCCCCGACGCTGCACTGCATGCTTTGCTGAATTGAGTGCTCACAGCCCATCTCTCTGTGTGTCTCCTAGGCTTCTAGGCTCCTTTCCTGAATCTGAGGAGAAGCCAGGCATTTACATTTCTTAAGGAGTGGGTTCGTAGTGCAAATCCACTGGTGCCGGTGCTCAGCTTGTTGAACCACGTCTTAGTAGGCACCACTCCGTCCAGCTTGTTCCACTGGACCTTGTGGGGGCTAATAGCCTGCAGTAGAAACAGGTGAGCGGGATTTCACTATGCATGGTGGGGCCAATGGAGCACAGCACCACCTGGCGTGCCTGGGTGGAAGTGCGAGCTTGTCATGCTTCAGTGGAAATCCTTGCCCTGCCTGGATATGGAGGGATTTATCACCCACGGGGCTGAATACCGCTTACAACCAGGTTTCTGGTTGACCAGACAACAAGGATAGAATCATTTCTTTAAAAACAAAAGACCCTGGCACCCGCTCCCTTCATCTGTTCTCTTACCCTCACAGCTGAGCCGGTGCATGTCTTGAATGTGGGCTTGAAGCAGCCAGGAGCTGAATGTTCTCCGGTTGCCATGGGATCCTTGATGCCACCGTGTTCTCAGGCCACTCTGTGACCTCAGGAGGAATCTGGGGTGCAGGAGCCAAGTCACGTGAGCCAGTCTTCAAAGTTCTTGCTGCCCAAGGCTTCACAAACCCTCTGGGGTATGCAACCACCTGCCTTCTCCTACCGGAGCTATGAGCCTAGCACCCGAAAAAACCTATCTGCACAGAGCCTGCTCCCTCCCCTTTGATTAAGGAACTTCTCCCATGAATGTTTATCATATCACAGGAGAACTGGAAAGCAATTGATGCATTTTTCTGAGTGGAAGTCAATGCACCTGAATAAATGTAGGATCCAGGATATCAATATCAGCCAGGATCTCTCTGTAATGAATATTGAGAGTAATAACTGAAAGCATAAGGAGCAGAAAATTGAAACTGGATGAGGAATATTTTCTTTTTGCCACCACTTTTCACCTATGGGACTCCAGACCCGATGGTCATCAACACTTGCCTTTGCCTTGTTATATCTCACCGAAGCATCTGGCTAAATTGCTGAAGCACCCACTCAGTGAGGAAACAAGCATAGCACAGTAGGAAAATCTTCCACTGCCTCACCATTTCCTGAGATGATGGGAAAGATCCATCACCAAAACTGGCTTGTCCATTATGCAGAGGTCTCTGCTGTTTAGAATTTTCAAAGGAAAACGACCAACGGAACAATAATTTAAAAATAGGATCGAGGAATTAATCAGTAGATTGTGAATATATTGGCTAGTGTTTCATAAATGACTGATCCCAAAGTCTCCATTCGGAGTCACCAATTGAGCATATTCTCAATCCCACATAGATTTTCTACTGCCCCTGCTTGTGGCGATCTTGGATCCCTGATACAAATTTGTGCTCAGTGATGAGTTACATCCATTTTCCTCCTTCATCAACTAGGGGAAATATCTCTCCCTCAGTACACAATGCAGCTCTTGGGAATTAACATGCAAAAGAGTGCCTTGCTGCATTGTCATGAACATGAGCATTAAGAATACCTTAGAAATTGTTTGTCTTGGTCATGATTGCTTGTCTGAGACTTTTACACCAATTAGGACTGTTAGATATCAAGTGTAGTAAACCAGAGCAGAAGTTTGTGTACTGGCGTTATAGCCCATCACATAGAGTACCTGCCTCCCATGCTGGAGACCAGTGTTTGACACCCCTGCAGCCCTGTTAGCTCAGGGAAATTACAAACAGACAAATGAGACCGAAGCAGGGACTCCCAACCCTCCATCCTCTCACCACTTACTTTTCTTTTCTTCCCTCCTCACAAATGAATCAATACTGGAAAACAGCACCAGTTTCATGAGCAACCCATTTACACGGACACCATTCAGTTTGCAAATGTGCTCCAATGCAGCAGTGCTGCACACTTACTGGCCTTTCTTCAGAGAACTATTTCCTAGCCCTCACTCTACTCTCATTAGGACAGAGATCATGGGTTTCTCATGAGAATGATTATGCCAATAATTCTTCACCACTTTCTTCCCCTGGGCATTGTTCACCAGGTTTCGGTGACCGGTCATTCAAAATGACAACCGCACTTACACCTGGCTCCCTCCACGATTTTGGGCTATATTCCCATACCCTCTGATAACGAATGGGGCTTCCACACCTGAGTACTTGGCCTGTGAACCTCAAAGAAAACTGGAAAACAAAGTGATGAACACAAAAGGCAGCCGCTCTTGTCCCAGGAGTTTCTCTGACACTTTGGATTTGCAATGGCTTGCCTGTGACTTATTGATGAATAATGGTAGGCTTGAGGCTGATTGGATTTGGGCCTCTACTGGTAGGATTCAGGACTATCATGGGGCTTTACAACCTACTCCTCAATAACATTGGAGCTCCAGTTTCAAGAGGAATGGAGCCCTTTTAAGCACTCTTGTTAATTTTGATGGACCTCGTCAAGAGATGCAGCCGAGAATTGGGTGAAGCATAACAAGTAGTCGCAGTGTGTATTGATCTGTTTACTGGGTATCTGGGAATGAGTGCATGGTGCCTTGGAGGGTAAGAAATGACACAAAACACCTGTTTTCAAGATCTCATACCGGGAGGAGGAAACAAGAGACCTTAGGCATATGGCATGTGGGCGGGGTAGAAACATGTCAGGACAGAAAGTGGATTTGACACTTTTCAAATGCTTGAGGTATGCTTTTTATTCTCAGTAGTTCTATTAAAGTGTTGGTTCTCATGGAACCACTTCTGGTTTGATATTCTTGTTTTGCCATGGAGGGACTTCGCACTTGAATATTCATAGTCCTTTGGGGGATTACATTTCTGAGATTATGGTGAACTCTTCATTCAGAGAGCCAGGGATTAGGGTTGAATACTCCAGGATCAGCTGGTTAAATTGTAGGTATTGGTGTGGGAGATGTGATGTTAGGAAAGCCTTTGATCATGGTTCTCCTGCCAGAAAAATATAGGAATCAGTATACTTATATTCAACATTCCATTGGGAGCAACAGAAAGAGGCAGGAATTTTCAGGGGCACTGATGTCCTTGCAATGACTTTAGGTCTGTTGTTCATGATTGCAAACAGAAAGAACACACAATAACTACTTTCTGTATTAGTAGTGTATGATGGGGCTGTATATATATAGAGGAAATTTGTGGTTTGAACATGAACAGTGCTGAGCTTCATAGACTCTTCTCTGAAGATGGTTTCCAGGAGGACCCTCTGCGGCTTTTCACACGCCCCAGATGTCCTTACCCTCGACTTTTGAAAATTGTTTGGAAGCTTTGCACCATTACACTTTCAGAAGGGTCGATGTTTAAAGGTGGTGTTATGCCCTGTGAAACTGTGCTCATCATGCCATCACGAGGCTTTTCTTTCATTCACGGGCTTGTATGCTGCTCCCTCCCGGAGCTGGTTAGATGATTGCTGACAATAACTCACAGAGCCTTGGGACTGTGGGACATTTGTCTGGTCAAGAAGACGAACCATTGAGTGCATGCGGATTGGCAAGACATTTCTGCATATTGAGTTGGTTTGATGGGCTGCTGCAAGAATCCCACCAGAAAAATTTCCAGGTGCAACAGAGTCATAATGCAGCAGCCAAGCAGTTGGGGCCTGATAGCTGGAGTGATCACAGAACTCCTCTCCTTTCTTTTCATGTCCATTCTGTCCTCCGTCCAACATGCTGAGTGAATGACTTGCTCCTTCCTTCACGAGCCACCAGAGGAGCCAAACCCCTTCAGGTGGAACCCACATATCCCATGTTTCCGCTGTCTCCTTTGCAGATTTCTACATTAGTAGGGGAAACCCGACAGATGGAAAGTGATGTGTCCCAAATCAATGATCACTTAAGTCCCGACGTTGCAATGCATGCTCTGCTGAGCCAAGCGCTCACCACCCAACTCCCTGTGTGGCTGCTAGACGTCTAGGCTAGTTTCCTGAATCTGAAGAGAAGCCGGGCATTTACAGTCCTTGAAGAGCGGGGTCATAGTTCAAATCCAGTGGTGCCGGTGCTCAGCTTGTTGAGCCACATCTTCACAGGCACCACGCATTCCCAGCCAGTTCCAATGGACCTTGTGGGGGCTAATAGTGATACCGCCGTTTACCGGTGACGAGTTCTGCTTCTTCTAATGTTGAAGATTAAGCACTAGAGAAGCACGCCAAGGCAAGCATATTAAGCAGGTTTATTTAAAGGGAATAATACAGACTTCTCCCGGCAGGGAGAAGGGGGCCATGGCTGATGTTCTAAAGTCCCAAGAAGTGAGCACACCCTGCATCTTTTATAGGTTAAAGTCTCTTTTGTTCTCCAGTTCTCTCCCCCCTTATCTCTCTCTCCTTCCTGCCTACATGACTAGGCCCGGTTTTGCATAAGTGAGAAGCCAAGGGCAGGGGGAGGGCCAAGGTGATTCAGGCAGATAAGGGCCCAGGGGGCATTAATTAGCAGCTCCTTGTTTGCAGCCCTTGATAAAGGCAGGTAAATTTGGTCATCAATGGGCTCCGGAGATCCTTGACATTTGCAAAGGCAGATGGCTTCATGGCTTCATTTCCTCGAATTGACCCGATTCCCTATTTCTACACTAACTACCTGTCCTTAATTCTGGCTTCATTCCCCCCTTTAGCTATAGGAACTCCTAACTGCTTTAAGGAAAAGGGGGCGTCGGTCGTTCTGGCTGCTTTGAAGCTGAAAGGGGGCAGCGAGGGGTAAAGCAGTTTGGAGTTCCTTTTTTTAAAAATCAGGTCAATCGAGGGGTCCAAGGTAGAAGTTTGGTTGGGGAAGAGCAGGTTGTAAAGTCATCTGGGGGTGGGTGCTTCTATGATAGAAGAACAAAAAGACATGAGTACTGAAATGAGATTAGTACAAAGTAAATGTTGCAGCATCTGGAACATGCCACTGAGTATCATGAAAATGACAGAAGTCAATCTCTCACCAGGCGGTGGAAGAACTGAGAAATTGTTCCCATAACTAGGCCTAGCAAAGGCTGGAAAGGACAAGGCCTTTATTTGGGAACTTTAACATTGTCCAGGTTATCAGGAATGTAAACACAACATTTAACTCTTAATGTCATAGATGTCCCCAGAAAATATAGTTAAGCTACTTAATGTCATTTGATTCTTGTAAAATATCCCTTTATTGGTATAACCTGTGTTTAGTAGAGATCTCTATATTTCCGTTACTTAGGGCTAGATAATCATACGAGCAAATATAGATTAAGTCTACCTGTGTAGCTTAGGAAGGTCTGCAGACCTTAAACTGACTAAAAACTTCTGGCAGTTTCTCTTGAGAGTTTTCAGGCACATTTGCTGAAGGATCTTTTATTTGTAGCTTCCAGTCTCTATTCTAGTGGGCTAATACAAGTGTACATCTTAAGTTACATTTAACTATTATTTTCTTTTAAATGCCCAAGAATGATTATATTTTGGTTTTCACTGTTTTGCTGGGTGTCTAAGATCAAGCTGGTCAAATTGACCTGGTTCCTGTCTTGTTAAAGAGTCAGCTGAGTTCCCACAGGGGCCACTTGTAGAGAACTTAAGAGCAGCTTCTTAGCTCCACCAGTGCCATTGGTTAGGTAGGGTCTCCTTGATGAGGTGACTTCCTTTGGAAGCATTAAGGGATGTCTCCCTTTTTCCATGACCCTCCTCGGCAGCAGATGCACTGAGTGATTTTTCATCCTCTAGTCTCAACAATCTCCTTGATCAGGAGGTTGTGTGACCCAGAGTTGCAGCACTCCTTAGAGAAGTCCTCTTATTCCCTGGGTTCAGGCTGACTGAGAGCAAAAGATCCAAATACTGGTCTATCTTGCCTTCTGTATTTAATTCCAATCTCTAAGTTTGATCTTAATCATCCAGCAAGCCAGTCTCACCAGTCATAAAGTAAGAGTACTGGGCTTTAACTTTGATGTCCATAACTTTACAGTTATTTACCCTTTTATCTAACTGGAGTCTGCATTAGTTCTGGAAGTTACCACTATCTGTTAGGTGATGGCTTATTATCACAAGTTACCTAGGTTGTGTGTTCTTGAAGCACCTACTTCTGCAGAACATTAACAGGTAACAATTTTACAAAATGAAATTAGCAAGAGTAAAAATATTTTCAGCTTGTATAATAGCTATCTTGAATTTTGACTGAGAACCACATTATATTCCCTATTTGAGATCATAGTAATTTTACAACAAAAAAAACAATCTTTTGACTATAACTTTAAATAAGCTGAAGTCTGACTAACAAATAAATAAGCTGGAGTCACTCTAACTTGCAGTAAGGTGGGAGGCAGAGCCTTATCTCAGGAAAGGCGTGGCTCTTTACAGATTTTAAGTGTTCTAATTCTGATGTTGATATTTGCTTCTTCCTTAAATATCATTAAGTAGTTTACATATACTGTTTCCTGAGTCTATATAAACTTTATAATTAATACAATTTAACATTGTATCTAAAACATGAATCAAAGAAAGGCTGAGAGAGCTTTTAACTTTCCTTTTGTGATAAAGTGGCAAAATGTTTTCATGTTTCAGAATATTAACCTTTAAACAAGTCAGGCTCTAACTTTTATAAATACATTTACATTTGAAATTCTTTTTCTCAGTGTAAAAAGTAACCAATTTTGCATATACCCTATTGATAACAGGTCCTATAATAGAACATTAGATGATAGAAATTAATCCCCAATAAAATTTACTCTTTATAAGCTTAAAATTACCATTACAGACAAGTTTAACCTGGAGAATAGCAGCTTGATAAATTCCCTGCTTTAAAACTTGTATACCTGAAAAATATGAACACATTTAATATACAACTAGAAACCATTTCACAATTACCTTGACACTTTTATCTTACCAAATTTAGTTTTTAAAGAAAAATTTAGACTCTGTAACATAGTACAATACTCTAACAGTAGTTTAACCATAATTGTATAAACCCCAATTTTTAAGACTAATTGTTCTAAAGAATAAAACTTACTAGACACAAAGTTAAGAGTAAATTAGTGTTTCTAAGAAATCCTTGTTATTTTACCATATAGATTAAACTTTGGTTTATATCAGAACATTAGTATTTCACCTTAGGAAAAACCTTAAATAGCTTTAGCTGTCTCACATACATACAACCAACTTAGTTACACGCAAACTTGTTGAAACTTGCCCTTTACATACACAGACTTTCTTAGCACTTACTTAGACCCTCATGTATTTCATCACACAAGCACTTTCTTACCCAGAAACGTTTCCTTTTTCCTTTTACTAAATATATTTCCATACCCAGAACCTTTTATTTTCTCTTTCCTATTTGTTGACCCCTTTTTGTCCACATTCTGAAACAACTCTTATGAAATTTCTGAATTTAGATAAATTGCTCTATTTTAATAAGATTAAATATTTTGTTGTTTATAGTACTCTAATTGAAACACAGTTGAAACTTTTGGGACCCTTTGTATATAGAATTGCACTTGTTAGGACATAACTCTTAATAACCTTGTTTTTAGTTTAGTGATGACACAAAGCAAGCTTAAACCCTTTTACCAACCTATGAAAACACCAATAATGTTTAAGTATGATACCCCATGGAATTTAAGGAGTTAAGAGTACTTGATGTTATTTAACAATTAGCATTTTAACTTTGCAAATTAACCAGATGTCTCTACAAACATATTTGAGTAACCCCATACATGTTAACTCTAATTCACTTATTCTGTAAAAACCAAGAAAGCAGGCAAGTGTCCTGAACAGTATTTGCTGTCTCTTTCCTGTGAAGAAAAGTCCTAGA
Source organism: Sciurus carolinensis (assembly GCF_902686445.1). Classification (NCBI taxonomy): domain Eukaryota; kingdom Metazoa; phylum Chordata; class Mammalia; order Rodentia; family Sciuridae; genus Sciurus; species Sciurus carolinensis. Next base: position 821,115 of record NW_025920193.1, on the reverse strand, counting down.
AACAATTGATATTAGACATTTTATTAACATCAATATTTTATTAGCTTGACCACCTACAGACTTGTGAGTTATTTTCAAAGACATTTTACTTTCATTAGTTTACCCAATTTGAATTGAACCTTTAAATCACATGAATTAAAAGTATTTGGATCCATTTTTAAATTTTAATTTTAGGAGCGCTCAGTTTTGATACAGACAACACCAGACAGCACGACATACAAATAACACAAAATCAAAGGCCTTGTAACTTTATAGGTGAATCTCCATTGCAATGTAACAGATGTTCAAAAGCTGTAGTTGAATAAAAAAATAGAACTTATCAAAAAAATCATGAGCTCAAAAAATATATAGAATTAAAAAAAAAAAAACAAGAGTCCTGGAAAAATGATACGGCCGTTAATTACTTTAGTAAGGCACCATAAAATTTACTTTTGCTGGAGTTTAAGTAAGGCTCTTTTTTACCTTTTTTTTTCTTGGGTTTGAGACCGGTCTCCTACTGAGCCTTTAGGCTTCCTATTTACATTTCAATGTAAGCCTTGACTGAGATCTGGAAGGATCTAACAGGTTTTATCAGAAACCTTGTGCCTAGGGCATTTTAGTCATTTCATTAGGACAGGTTGGATGTCAAAGAAAATTATGAGACCTTATTTTCCATTTCTTTTGAGAATGAAGCTACTTTGCTAAGTTCCTCACTGAGATATGCCATTGGTTATTGAGTTGCCTATGGCTGTGTATCCAGGATTTATTTTCCCCTTTTGTGACAAACAGGTTAAATCTTGCTTCATAGGTAAGCTGAGGACAGGAGCTTGAAGTAAGGCCCCTTCCTGGGGCAGAATATTGTCCTATGGTGGCTATTTCCTGTAGTATTGAACCTGTTGATGACATAATTAAGCTTTATTTTTTTGAGATCTTATAATTCCTATTAGCTAAGAAGTTTAGGACTTCTGCAATGGCCTTTTGATATTCCTCCTGGGTGGAGGCACATAAAGTATGTACTTTACTTACTGGAGAACAATCACAGAATGTTTTATCTCTGAATTTTGTTAAGTCCTTAGCTAAGGTTTGTCCGGAACAGGTGAGGTTCATCTAAATCCTGAGGCAATACTGTCTAGGTTAGTTGAGATACAATATCTGGTTCCTCAAAGGCTAACAGAAATTGCCATTCAGAGTCTAGCATAAACAGGAAAAGCCATCTTTTAAATCTAACTTAGTAAACCAAGCAGCAGTTGGAATCCAAGATAAAAGTGTATGGATTAAGAACTACAGGGTGGGGGAAATTACTGCTTCATTATTCTAAGGTCTTGGACTAGGCAGTTTGTTTTTTAACTCCTAAAATGGGCAAATTGCATGGACTATTGCAAGGCATTAAAAGTTTCTATCAGTTTGAATGATCTTTAATAAGTCCTTTTTCTTGCCTATATGTTCCCTTTTTTTTCTTTTTGATGTCTATTAAAAACAGAAGATGCAAGCTGGAGAAGATCATCTGAGGATTGATCAGGGTCATGTGCCAATTTTGAAATTTCCTCTAAATATTTGGGGCTGACTAAATGATAAATTTATACTTTAAAAGTAGGTGACCCTTTATGGATTCAGGGTTCAGAGTGGTGTGCTTTCTTATTGCTTTCCTAAGTCTCCCCATGAAAATAGCAGGACTTTCGTGAAGGCTGCATAATAGTTTTTTGGCATTCTATTCATTATTCGAATCCCAGTTAGGATGGTTTCTGGGAACTGCCTGTTCTCTAGATGGTTAATAGCATAATCTTCCAGATGAAGTCAAATACCTGGCGTAAGTTTTGTAACATCTCAATATTTATTAGGATCCTCCAAAAGCCTCCTTAAATTTATTTTTGCCTATCTTAAGTTGGGAGGGTTCCCTCAATTTTCCTCCCTTAGTGGGCGATTCCTCAAGGCTTTCTCCTCTCATGGTAGAGATTATTGATGTCAAGCATGGTAACATATGAAAGGCACTTTTCTTGATCATTTGCAATTTAGCAGTATGCAGGCTAGTGGTGAACCTGGCAATACTGTTGAGAGAGAAGCTCCCTTCTGAGTTAGAAGTATTAGGGACGTCTTCCTAACTGAGCTTCCTTACGGTCCAGAAAAACCCGTCTCTCACCACCTGGCTTTGCCAAAGTTATTTCTGGCCTTCTTCGGCAAAGTGCGAGGGTCCTAGTTTGCCCTGTGCTAGAGACCCTGGGAGGATTCAGACAAAGGGCATTACTGCTTTCCTCCCTGCCACTATAAACTCCTAATTATGAAAAACGATGACAAAAGTAAAAAGTGTGCCTTTTGCCTATCTTCTTGCCCTGTAAACTAAAGGAATCTCCGGAGGGTGAGGGGACATCTATTGGTTGTTAGGCGTATAACACCCTTTGCTTGGAGGGTCTCACGGGAGGGGTTTTTAAATGCCTCCCTCTTGCAGCTTAAAGAGAACACAGTGAGCACATTTAAGCATGGGAATAGTAATGGGGAGAGTTTAGATGTCTAGACTAGTGAAGGCTAACTATGCGAACAAAGGGAACCTGGGCATTTTCATACTAATCATCCCAGGCCTTAATTCTACAGTCTGAATTCCTAATCTCTGACCGGCAAGGGAAGGGGAGCATCCAGGAGGGAGTGGATGTGTGGGAGTGTTGTGCACTGTACAGCCCATATGGAGGCAAGGGTGATTGGCGCTTTCCCTCAGTGCCATTGTCTACTGATCACCCTGGATACTCCTCAGGGCTGTCGGGAGGGGGAGTCTGGAGAAGGAACCTTTGGGGTCCACCCGAGAGTAGCCCGGGCCGAGAACCCCTCAGTTGCTCCAACCCTTCCTCCACCTCCACGCATCCTGGGCAGATCAGGACTAGGGACACTGTGTACTTGCGGCAATTGCGCTCCGGGCCTGGACAGAAAAGTAGGAAACGGCTTTAGCAGAGCCCCAACATGCCTGCAGAGCAGGGGATTGGAAACTTGCCTGGGCCGGGAAACCTCTCACCTGAGTCTTAAGGATGGCGGCTGCACTAACTGCATTTAAGTAGCCGACGGGTGCTTCTTCTAATGTTGAAGATTAAGCACTAGAGAAGCACGCCAAGGCAAGCATATTAAGCAGGTTTATTTAAAGGGAATAATACAGACTTCTCCCGGCAGGGAGAAGGGGGCCATGGCTGATGTTCTAAAGTCCCAAGAAGTGAGCACACCCTGCATCTTTTATAGGTTAAAGTCTCTTTTGTTCTCCAGTTCTCTCCCCCCTTATCTCTCTCTCCTTCCTGCCTACATGACTAGGCCCGGTTTTGCATAAGTGAGAAGCCAAGGGCAGGGGGAGGGCCAAGGTGATTCAGGCAGATAAGGGCCCAGGGGGCATTAATTAGCAGCTCCTTGTTTGCAGCCCTTGATAAAGGCAGGTAAATTTGGTCATCAATGGGCTCCGGAGATCTTTGACATTCCATTCTTCCAGGGGCAGTCTCCAACTTCCAAAGGCAGATGGCTTCATGGCTTCATTTCCTCGAATTGACCTGATTCCCTATTTCTACACTAACTACCTGTCCTTAATTCTGGCTTCAATAGCCTGCAGTAGAAACAGGTGAGCGGGATTTCACTCTGAATGGTGTGGCCATTTGAGCACAGCATCACCTAGCGTGCCTGGGTGGAACTGCGAACTGTCAGGCTTCAGTGGAAATGCTTGTCCTGCCTGGATATGGAGGGATATATCACCCACGGGGCTGAATATCGCTTACGACCTAGTTTCTGGTTGACCAGGCAACAAGGATAGAATCTTTTCTTTAAAAACACAAGACCCTGGCACCCGCTCACTTCATCAGTGTTCTCACCCTCACAGCTGAGATGGTGCTTCTCTTGAAAGTGGGCTTGAGGCAGCCAGGAGCTGAATGTTATCCAGTTGCCATGGGATCCGTGACATCACCGTGTTCTTAGGCCACTCCTCTGTAACCTCAGGTGGAATCTGGGGTGCAGGAGACACGTCATGTTAGCCAGTCTACAAAGTTCATGTGTCCCAAGGCTTCACAAACCCTCTGGGGTGTGCAAACAACTGCCTTCTCCTACCAAGCCTAGAAGCCCTGCACCTTTCACAACCTAACTGATCAGAGCCTGCTCCCTCCCCTTTGATTAGAGGACTTCTCCCATGAATGTTTCTCATATCACAGGAGAACTGGAAAGCAATTGATGCGTTTTTCTGAGTGGAAGTCATTGCACCTGAATGAATGTAGGATCAAGGACATGACTATCAGCCAGGATCCCTCTGTAACGAATCTTGAGCGTAATAACTGGAAACATAACGAGCAGAAAATTAAAACTGGATGAGGAATGTTTTCTTTTTGCCATCACGTTTCCCTTCTGGGACCCCAGACACCATGAGCCATCAACAATTGCCTTTGCCCTCTTACAGCTTCACAACAGCATCTGGATAAATTGCTGAAGCACCCACTCTCTGAGAGAAACAGGCATTGAACAGTAGGAAAATCTTCCTCTGCCTCACCCTTTCCTGAGATAATGAGCAACATCCATCACCAAAACTGGATTGTGCATTGTGCCCAGGTCTCTGCTGTTTAGATTTTTACAAAAGAAAATGACCAACGGAACAATATTTAAAAAATAGGTTCGAGGAATTAATCAGGAGATTGCAAATAAATTGGCTAGTGTTTCATATATGAATGATCCCATAGTCTCCATTCGCACTCACCAATTGAGCATATTCTCAATCCCACATAGTCTTTCTACTGCCCCTGCTTGTGGCGATCTTGGATCCCTGATACAAATTTGTGCTCAGTTGTTGGGGTACCCGGGACCCCTGGCCCTAGGTGTGGCTAAGATGGCGCCTGGCAGTGAGCCAGAGCAGCTAACTTTTGCACAAACATCTGACATCATTTTAAGGAAGTCTTTATGACTGGTTCTCTGGTCTCATGCACAACGCATGATCTCGGTATGCCCTGCTTGGCTCTCTATCTGTCCATGCTTTTCCCTCGTGTGCTCTCCTTTGATTGGTGGTTTTACCTATATAAGGTCTGTAACTTCCCTGCTGGGGGAGAAAAAGGAGGATAAGAAAAAGAAACGATAGAAGCAGAAGGACAGCGCGCAATAAAGCATTGAAACTTCAACCAGGTGTCGTGTTTCTCTGCGGGCAGGGAACGCGATAAGTGGTGCCGAAACCCAACCCAGGAAACAACAAACCAGCAGCAACTACCTAGGTAAGTTTTAGAGATTAATGTTATAAATAATAAAAAAAGGAGTGATAAAGGCAGCCTTGACGTTCGCGGTAAAGCGACTATCAGGACACACGGAATGCGGTCCAATTAAAGTCAGGACACACGGAAGGTGGTCCGGGGACACGCAGAATGCGGTCCGATTAAAGTGAAAGTAAGGACTAGCGAAAGGCAGTCCGGAGAGAGAGCCAAGCGAAACGCGGCTCGGAGTGGACTAGCAAAAGGCAGTCCACCTTAAAAGTATTAAAGTGAAAGTAGCACGCGAAAGGCAGCTACACCCTGGACTAAGCAAAAAGCGGTCCACATTAGAGATATTAAAGTTAAAGTGGTGCGTGAAAGACCACCATCAATCAACCCGGACCAAGCAGAAGGCGGTCCAGTGAACTGAAACTGGTATGCGAAAAGTGATCACAACAAATTAATCATGGGTTCTGAGGTATCTAGAGTTCACATGGAAGGTCTATTAAAGGCTTTATTAAAGGCTAATTGAACACCTTTAAAGGTTTCCTCAGCTAGGAAGTTTTTAAAAACAGTAGAAGATAAAGCCCCTCGGTTTTTAAATGAGGGATTGTTTGATCAAGAGAAACTATCACAAGAGACAGAAAAAGCCCCCCCTCCTGATCCCTTCCACGCAGCTCCATGGCCACCTAGGGAGGGAACACCCGTGTTCTTGAAGCAGTCCTCCCCCGAGTCCAATCCCCCTAGGCAGAGATCTCAGCAGCTCCATTCCTCAAAAGTAGTAAGAAATAATGTTTTGTGATTTTCTGCATTCAAACCTAACCTGATTTCTCAACCAGGAAGAAAAAGGGTTAAAAAGTCCTGGGTGATCCTCCCTCCCCCCTGCCTGGCCTTGCTGAAGCCTACATTGGAATGTGAACTGCAGCAGTCTCAGCGGGAAAGGGGAGTAACCTAAAGATAAAAAAAAAAAAAAAAAAAAAGGTGTCCGTTTTAAACTTCTGGGCTGCTACACAAAACTAACTCATTTTCCAGGATTCTTGTTTTGTTTTGTTTTTCTTTAATGCTGTATTTTTGAGCTCATAATTTTGATCCTACATACCTAGGTTAATGATTTTTTTTTTCTTTTTGATCAGTTCTATTTTTTATTCAACTGAAGCTTTTAAACATCTGTTACATTGCAATGGAGATTCACCTATAAAGTTACAAGGCCTTTGATTTTGTGTTATGTGGATGTTGTGCTGTCTAATGTCATGTTTTGTCTGTATCAAAACTGAGCGCTCCTAAAATTAAAATTTAAAAATGGATCCAAATACTTTTATTCACGTGATTTAAAGAGGTTCAATTTAAATTGAGTAAATCAATAAAAGTAAAATGTCTTTAAAAATAACTTACAAGTCTCTAGGTGGTCAAACTAATGGAATGTTGATGTTAAACAATGTCTAATATCAATTGTTTCTAGGACCTTTCTTCAACAGAAAAGAGACAGCAAATACTGTTCAGGACACTTGTCTAATATCTTGACTAAAAACAAGGTTACTAAGAGTTATGTCTTAACAAGTACTATTCTATATACAAAGGGTTCTAAAGGTTTCAACTGTGTTTCAGTTAGAGTACTATAAACAACAAAGTATTTTATCTTGTTAAAATGGTGTAATTTATCTAAATTCAGAAATTTCATAAGAGTTGTTTCAGAATGTGAACAAAAGGGGGTCAACACATAAAAAGAAAAAATAAAAGGTTCTAAAAATACAACTATATTTAGTGAAGAAGAAAATCTTTCTGGATAAAAAAGTGTTATATAATAAAATACATGAGGGTCTAAATAAGTGCTAAAAAAGTCTGTGTGTAAGTAAAGGACAAGTTTCAACAAGTCTGTGTGTAACTAAGTTGGTTGTATGTATGTAAAATAGCTAAAGCTATTAAGGTTTTTCCTAAGGTGAAATACTAATGTTCTGATATAAGCCAAAGTTTAATCTATATGGTAAAATGACATGGTAAAATACTATGTTACAGAGTCTAAATGTTTCTTTAAAAACTAAATTTAGTAAGATTAAAGTGTCAAGGTAATTGTGAAATGGTCACTCCTTGTATATTAAATGTATTCATATTTTCCAAGTATACAAGTTTTAAAACAGGGTATTTATCAAGCTGCTATTCTCCAAACTTCTCTCTCAATGTTGGAATGCTTCTAGGTTCTCATGAGCAGTATTAATGCCTATTCCTACCAGCTAAAATATTACAATCATATCCCAAAGCTGTTGCTCAAGTAATATTTAAGGGAATAGAATCTTACATTACTGTCTTTGGAATCCATCCTTCTATCATTATAACCCCTTATTCCACTCAGCAAATTAAATGGCTAAGCAATAATGATGATGATTGGTCAGTATTATATTGTTCCACCTCAGCTCAGTTTGATAACCATTATCCCCAACATCCTTGGATTCAGTTTTGTAAAGTTACTCCCATAATTTTTCCAAAAGTGACTAGTGCCCGACCTATTAAAAATTGTATAACTATATTTACTGATGGATCTAAAATGGAGTAGGCGCTGCACTTGTTCATGATCAACTTCATACTATAATAGTTCAATCCAACTCGGCACAAGTTACTGAGCTTGCAGCTGTGGTGTTGGCTTTTAAAGTAACAGATAATCAGCCGTTTAATCTCCTATCTGATAGTTCATATGTTGTTAATGCTTTAAGTGTTCTTGAAACTGTGCCATGTATTTCTTCTTTATCCACCGTGGCTTCCTATTTCACTACACTGCAAAACCTTATTCTGCAGCGTAAACATCCGTTCTATATAGGACATATTAGGGCTCATTCTAATTTACCGGGACCTTTGGCTAGAGCAAATGATTTGGTGGATACGGCTAACCAAATCCGTTTTTGTTTTTTCCATAGAGGAACAAGCAAAACTCTTTCATGAGAAATTCCATGTAAATTCCACTACCTTGAGTAGAAAATTTCCTATCTCTAAATGTGTGGCTCGACAAATAGTAAAAAATTGTCAACACTGTGCTCCTTTGATCCCAGTACAATCTTTTGGAGTCAATCCCAGGGGATTGTTACCTAATCATGTTTGGCAAATGGATGTAACTCATATTCCTGAATTCGGTACTGTAAAGTATGTACATGTGTCAGTAGACACTGCTTCAGGGGTCATCATGGCTTCTGCTCACTCTGGAGAAAAGGTAAAAGATGTCATTCAACACTGCCTATAAGCGTTTGCTTGCTGGGGCATACCTAAAGTTATAAAAACAGATAATGGTCCTACTTATACCTCCAAAAGCTTCCAGCTATTTCTACAAACATTTAATATTCAATTGATTACTGGTATTCCCTATAATCCACAAGGACAAGGTATAGTCGAGAGGACACATCTCACCTTAAAAAATTGTCTTAATAAACAAAAAGGGGGAATAGGAGCCTCTTTTAAATCTCCCAAGGACAAAATTAATCTTGTTCTTTTTATTTTAAATTTTTTGACTATAGACAATTATGGACACTCTTCGGCTGATCGCCATAGCAACCCTTCCCCTGTCCCTCAAACATGGGCCAAGTGGAAAGACATATTGACAGGTTGCTGGAAAGGACCAGATCCAGTATTACGTTGGGTCCGAGGGTCTGTTTGTATTTTTCCACAGGATCAACAAACTCCGATCTGGGTTCCTGAAAGACTGACCAGACCTATACAACATGGAAGTGATACTACTCCTCCTCACGATAGTGAGCCTTCCCATAACTGCAAAGACACAAGCGGACAGCCAGACCCGGAACCTGTGGGCAATAGTTAAAGCTTGGCCATATCCTTTACCGTTAACTAATATTACCCACTACACTTTATGATCCAGAGACTCAACCATATTATTCTTCCGCTATCTCCCTCCCTGGAGCCTTATGCTTTGATATGCCTGAGGATAATGCTACCTCACAAATTGCCTCTTCCCACTAATGGATTTAAAACTCCCAGAATTTTTCCTCCATGTAATCCAAAATTTTCCACACCTCCCATTTGGACAGGTTGTCAAAATGCCAAGCGAGCGACCCCGGTTCAACATGGATTTTTCTTCACACCAAATTTTACTTCCCAGTGTACCACTGATAATTTTGCTGATCATGACGCCATGGGCATGGAGCACGTTAATCCTTTTGATAGCTGGTTGCTATTCACCTCGACTTCAGGATATACTAACTTACAACCTTTTTTTTTTTTTGCTCTTAAAGGAGGATCTTTTAGACAATGCGAATGGAACTCTTTGGCGTGGAGCGGAAAAAATGCTGGAGCTGAGACTACTACTAACTGTACTAGAGACATTACATTCTCATCCACTCCAGCCTGTGTGTTCCCTCCTTTTATGTTTCTACTAACCAATATTTCCAATAACACAACTCTTGATTGCTCTCAATCTAGTTGCTACCTTTCTCAATGTTGAAATGCTACCAATTTCTCCTGTGCAGTCTTAATGCGCATCCCTACCTTCCTACCTATCCCAGTCTCTGTTACAGATGCAGAATTACCAGTGCTACTATCAAGAAATAAAAGACAATTTGGCATCGTGGCAGCTGTGAATTGACAACTACTATACAAACAGTGACTGCAGTCAACCGTTTAGCTGAAAACACAGCTACTGCCTTACAAACTCAAGAGACTTTAAACCAACATTTAAGGGCAGGCTTACTCCTGGTGAATCAAAGAGTGGACCTATTACAAGAACAAATGGACATATTACAAGAACTTTTGGGACTGGGATGTGTTTACTCTTTAAGAGCTGTTTGTGTTACCCCTATTGTATATGATAATTTCAGCACTGCAGCTAAGTTATCTAGTAATTTGTCACTTTACCTTACTTCTACTTGGTCATCTCAATTTGATAATCTTACCTCACAACTTAGAGCTGAAATTGTCAAAGTTAATTCTACTGGGGTACATATTGCTTCTGTATCTGAGATGGCTAAATGGTTTTCTTCTGCTTTCAATTTTGTAAAACAGTGGGCAGGTCTGGGCACTTTGGGACTGCTTCTCCTCATTGGTATCCTTTTCCTCACTCGTCTGTTTGTGCGTCTACGAGCCAGCCAAAACAGGGATCGGATTATCTTTCATCAGGCCATGACCGCCCTAGAGGCCGGCAGCTCCCCACAAGTGTGGCTCTCGATGCTGGACCGGTAGTCAAAGACGGGTAATGAAGGAGGTGGCTATGTACCAACCTAAGACAGGAGCTGCAGCATGCTCTGCAGACTCTGATGACGGGTAAGGACATATACTGACCACTCAACCTAAGACAGGCATGGTCCCGAGCTTTAATTTTATAATAAAAAAGGGGGAACTGTCGGGGTACCCAGGACCCCTGGCCCTAGGTGTGGCTAAGATGGCACCTGGCAGTGAGCCAGAGCAGCTAACTTTTGCACAAACATCTGACATCATTTTAAGGAAGTCTTTATGACTGGTTCTCTGGTCTCATGCACAACGCATGATCTCAGTATGCCCTGCTTGGCTCTCTGTATCTGTCCACGCTTTTCCCTCGTGTGCTCTCCTTTGATTGGTGGTTTTACCTATATAAGGTCTGTAACTTCCCTGCTGGGGGAGAAAAAGGAGGATAAGAAAAAGAAACGATAGAAGCAGAAGGACAACGCGCAATAAAGCATTGAAACTTCAACCAGGTGTCGTGTTTCTCTGCGGGAAGGGAACGCGATACTCAGTGATGAGTTACATGCATTTTCGTCCTTATGTGACTAGGGGAAATATCTGTCCCTCAGGACACAGCGTGGCTCTTGCGAATTGACATGCAAAAGAGATCCTTGCTCCATTCTCATGAACATGAAAATTAAGAATTCCTTAGACATTGTTTGTCGTCGTCATGATTGCTTGTCTGCATGCTTTTTCACCAATTAGGTCTGCTAGTCATCAAGAGTAGTAAGGCAGAGCAGCCTTTCATGGATTGGCCTTATAGCCCAACACAGAGAGTACCTGCCTCCCATGCTGGAGACCAGTGTTCGACACCCCGGCAGCCCTGTTAGCTCAGGCAAATTACAAACAGATAAATGAGACCGAAGCGGGGACTCCCAACCCTCCAACCTCTCACCACTTACTTTTCTTTTCTCCGCTCCTCACAAATCAATCAATAGTGGAAAACAGCACCAGTTTCATGAGCAACCCCTTTACACGGACACCATTCAGTTTGCAAATGTGCTCCAATGCAGCAGTGCTGCACACTCACCGGCCTTTCTTCACAGAACTACTTCCTAGCCCTCACCCTACTCTCCTTAGGACAGAGATCACGGGTTTCTCATGAGAATGATTATGCCAATAATTCTTCACCTCTTTCCTCCCCTGCGCATTGTTCACCAGGTTTCGCTGACCGGTCATTCAAAATGACAACCGCACTTACACCTGGCTCCCTCCACGATTTTGGGCTATATTCCCATACCCTCTGACAACGAATGGGGCTTCCACACCTGAGTACTTGGCCTGTGAACCTCAAAGAAAACTGGAAAACCAAGTGGTGAACACAAAAGGCAGCTGCTCTTGTCCCGGGAGTTTCTCTGACACTTTGGATTTGCAATGGCTTGCTTGTGACTTCTTGATGAATAATGGTAGGCTTGAGGCTGATTGGATTTGGGCCTCTACTGGTAGGATTCAGGACTATCATGGGGCTTTACAACCTACTCTCCCAATAACATTGGAGCTCCAGTTTCAAGAGGAATGGAGCCCTTTTAAGCACTCTTGTTAATTTTGATAGACCTCGTCAAGAGATGCAGCCTAGAATTGGGTGAAGCATAACAAGTAGTCGGAGTGTGCATTGATCTCCTGTTTACTGGGTATCTGGGAATGAGTGCATGGTGCCTTGGAGGGTAAGATGACACAAAACACCTCCTCTTTCCAAGATCTCACACCGGGAGGAGGAAACAAGAGACGTTAGGCCTATGGCATGTGGGCGGGGTAGAAACATGTCAGGATAGAAAGTGGATTTGACACTTTTCAAATGCTTGAGGTATGCTTTTTATTCTCAGTAGTTCTATTAAAGTGTTGTTTCTCATGGAACCACTTCTGGTTTGATATTCTTGTTTTGCCATGGAGGGTCTTCGCACTTGAATATTCATAGTCCTTTGGGGGATTACATTTCTGAGATTGTGGTGAACTCTTCATTCAGAGAGCCAGGGATTAGGGTTGAATACTCCAGGATCAGCTGGTTTAAATTGTAGGTCTTGGTGTGGGAGATGTGATGTTAGGAAAGCCTTTGCTCATGGTTCTCCTGCCAGAAAAATATAGGAATCAGTATACATATATTCGACATTCCGTTGGGAGCAACAGAAAGAGGCAGGACTTTTCAGGGGCACTGATGTACTTGCAATGACTTTAGGGTTGCTGTTCATGATTGCAAACAGAAAGAACACACAATAACTACTTTCTGTATTAGTAGTGTATGCTGAGGCTGTATATATATCGAGGAAATTGTGGTTTGAACATGAAGAGTGTTGAGCTTCATAGACTCTTCTCTGAAGATGGTTTCCAGGAGGACCCCCTGCAGCTTTTCGCATGCCCCAGATGTCCTTACCCTCGCCTTTGGAAAATTCAGTTTGGAAGCTTTGCACCCTTACACTTTCAGAAGGGTCTATGTGTAAAGGTGGTGTTATGCCCTGTGAAACTGTGCTCATCATGCCATCACCAGGCTTTCCTTTCATTCACGGGCTTGTGTGCTGCTCCCTCCCGGGGCTGGTTAGATGATTGCTGACAATAACTCACAGAGCCTTGGGACTGTGGGGCATTGTCTGGTCAAGAAGACGAACCATTGAGTGCATGCGGATTGGCAAGACATTTCTGCATATTGAGTTGGTTTGACGGGCTGCTGGAAGAATCCCACCAGGAAAGATTCCAGGTGCAACAGAGTCATAATGCAGCAGCCAAGCAGTTGGGGCCTGGCAGCTGGAGTGATCACAGAACTCCTCTCCTTTCTTTTCACGTCCATTCTGTCCTCCGTCCAACATGCTGAGTCAATGACTCGCTCCATTCTTCACGAGCCACCAGAGGAGCCAAACCCCTTCAGGTGGAACCCACATATCCCATGTTTCCGCTGTCTCCTTTGCAGATTTGTACGTTAGTAGGGGAAACCCGACAGATGGAAAGTGATGTGTGCCAAATCAATGATCACTTAAGTCCCGACGCTGCAATGCATGCTCTGCTGAGCCCAGCGCTCACCACACAACTCCCTGTGTGGCTGCTAGACGTCTAGGCTAGTTTCCTGAATCTGAAGAGAAGCCGGGCACTTACAGTCCTTGAAGAGTGGGGTCATAGTGCAAATCCACTGGTGCCGGTGCTCAGCTTGTTGAGCCACATCTTCACAGGCACCACACATTCCCAGCCAGTTCCGCTGGACCTTGTGGGGGCTAATAGCCTGCAGTAGAAACAGGTGAGCGGGATTTCACTCTGAATGGTGTGGCCAATGGAGCACAGCATCACCTAGCGTGCCTGGGTGGAAGTGCGAGCTGTCAGGCTTCAGTGGAAATGCTTGTCCTGCCTGGATAGGGAGGGATTTATCGCCCACGGGGCTGAATACCGCTTACAACCTGGTTTCTGGCTGACCAGGCAACAAGGATAGAATCATTTCTTTAAAAACACAAGACCCTGGCACCCGCTCCCTTTGTCATTCCTCTTACCCCCACAGCTGAGACGGTGCTTGTCTTGAAAGTGGGCTTGAGGCAGCCAGGAGCTGAATGTTCTCCGGTTGCCATGGGATCTGTGACGTCACCGTGTTCTTAGGCCACACCTCTGTGACCTCAGGTGGAATCTGGGGTGCAGGAGCCACGTCACGTGAGCCAGACTACAAAGTTCATGTTGCCCAAGGCTTCACAAACCCTCTGGGGTGTGCAAACAACTGCCTTCTCCTACCGAGCCTAGAAGCCCCGCACCTTTCACAACCTAACTCATCAGAGCCTGCTCCCTCCCCTTTGATTAGAGGACTTCTCCCATGAATCTTTCTCATATCACAGGAGAACTGGAAAGCAATTGATGCGTTTTTCTGAGTGGAAGTCATTGCACCTGAATGAATGTAGGATCAAGGATATGACTATCAGCCAGGATCTCTCTGTAATGAATCTTGAGCATAATAACTGGAAACATAACGAGCAGAAAATTGAAACTGGATGAGGAATGTTTTCTTTTTGCCACCACGTTTCACTTCTGGGAACCCAGACCCCATGAGCCATCAACAATTGCCTTTGCCCTCTTACAGCTCACAACAGCATCCGGCTAAATTGCTGAAGCACCCACTCACTGAGAGAAACAGGCATTGAACAGCAGGAAAATCTTCCTCTGGCTCACCCTTTCCTGAGATGATGAGCAACATCCATCACCAAAACTGGCTTGTGCATTGTGCCCAGGTCTCTGCTGTTTAGATTTTTACAAAAGACATTGACCAACGGAACAATATTTAAAAAATAGGTTCGAGGAATTAATCAGGAGATTGCGAATAAATTGGCTAGTGTTTCATATATGAATGATGCCATAGTCTCCATTCGCAGTCACCAATTGAGCATATTCTCAATCCCACATAGTCTTTCTACTGCCCCTGCTTGTGGCGATCTTGGATCCCTGATACAAATTTGTGCTCAGTGATGAGTTCCATGCATTTTCGTCCTTCTGGGACTAGGGGAAATATCTGTCCCTCAGGACACACCGCGGCTCTTGCGAATTGACATGCAAAAGAGTTCCTTGCTGCATTCTCATGAACATGAGGATTAAGAATTCCTTAGACATTGTTTGTCTTGGTCATGATTGCTTGTCTGCATACTTTTTCACCAATTAGGTCTGCTAGTCATCAAGAGTAGTAAGGCAGAGCAGCCTTTCGTGGACTGGCCTTATAGCCCAACACAGAGAGTACCTGCCTCCCATGCTGGAGACCAGTGTTCGACACCCCGGCAGCCCTGTTAGCTCAGGGAAATTAAAAACAAACAAATGAGACCGAATAAGGGCGGGGACTCCCAACACTTCATCCTCTCACCACTTACCTTTCTTTTCTCCGCTCCTCACAAATGAATCCCAACCCTCCATCCTCTCACCACTTACTTTTCTTTTCTCCGCTCCTCACAAATGAATCAATAGTGGAAAACAGCACCAGTTTCATGAGCAACTCATTTACACGGACACCATTTAGTTTGCAAATGTGCTCCAATGCTGCAGTGCTGCACACTCACCGGCCTTTCTTCAGAGAACTACTTCCTAGCCCTCACTCTACTCTCCTTAGGACAGAGATCACGGGTTTCTCATGAGAATGATTATGCCAATTATTCTTCACCACTTTCCTCCCTTGGGCATTGTTCACCAGGTTTCGCTGACCGGTCATTCAAAATGACAACCGCACTTACACCTGGCTCCCTCCACGATTTTGGGCTATATTCCCATACCCTCTGACAATGAATGGGGTTTCCACACCTGAGTACTTGGCCTGGGAACCTCAAAGAAAACTGGAAAACCAAGTGGTGAACACAAAAGGCAGGCGCACTTGTCCCGGGAGTTTCTCTGACACATTGGATTTGCAATGGCTTGCTTGTGACTTCTTGATGAATAATGGTAGGCTTGAGGCTGATTGGATTTGGGCCTCTACTGGTAGGATTCAGGACTATCATGGGGGTTTACAACCTACTCTCCCAATAACATTGGAGCTCCATTTTCAAGAGGAATGGAGCACTTTTAAGCACTCTTGTTAATTTTGATGGACCTCGTCAAGAGATGCAGCCTAGAATTGGGTGAAGCATAACAAGTAGTCGGAGTGTGCATTGATCTCCTGTTTACTGAGTATCTGGGAATGAGTGCATGGTGCCTTGGAGGGTAAGATGACACAAAACACCTCCTCTCTCCAAGATCTCACAGCGGGAGGAGGAAACAAGAGACATTAGACCTATGGCATGTGGGCAGCGTAGAAGCATGTCAGGATAGAAAGTGGATTTGACACTTTTCAAATGCTTGAGGTATGCTTTTTCTTCTCAGTAGTTCTATTAAAGTGTTGGTTGTCATGGAACCACTTCTGGTTTGATATTTTTGTTTTGCCATGGAGTGTCATCGCACTTGAATATTCATAGTCTTTTGGGGGATTACATTTCTGAGATTGTGGTGAACTCTTCATTCAGAGAGCCAGGGATTAGGGTTGAATACTCCAGGATCAGCTGGTTTAAATTGTAGGTCTTGGTGTGGGAGATGTGATGTTAGGAAAGCCTTTGCTCAAGGTTCTTCTGCCAGAAAAATATAGGAATCAGTATACATATATTCGACATTCCGTTGGGAGCAACAGAAAGAGGCAGGACTTTTCAGGGGCACTGATGTACTTGCAATGACTTTAGGGTTGCTGTTCATGATTGCAAACAGAAAGAACACACAATAACTACTTTCTGTATTAGTAGTGTATGATGAGGCTGTATATATATATCGAGGAAATTGTGGTTTGAACATGAACAGTGTTGAGCTTCATAGACTCTTCTCTGAAGATGGTTTCCAGGAGGACCCTCTGCAGCTTTTGCACATGCCCCAGATGTCCTTACCCTCGACTTTTGAAAATTCAGTTTGGAAGCTTTGCACCATTACACTTTCAGAAGGGTCTATGTTTAAAGGTGGTGTTATGCCCTGTGAAACTGTGCTCATCATGCCATCACCAGGCTTTCCTTTCATTCACGGGCTTGTGTGCTGCTCCCTCCCGGGGCTGGTTAGATGATTGCTGACAATTGCTGGTTAGATGATTGAGCCTTGGGACTGTGGGGCATTTGTCTGGTCAAGAAGACGAACCATTGAGTGCATGCGGATTGGCAAGACATTTCTGCATATTGAGTTGGTTTGACGGGCTGCTGGAAGAATCCCACCAGGAAAGATTCCAGGTGCAACAGAGTCATAATGCAGCAGCCAAGCAGTTGGGGCCTGGCAGCTGGAGTGATCACAGAACTCCTCTCCTTTCTTTTCACGTCCATTCTGTCCTCCGTCCAACATGCTGAGTCAATGACTCGCTCCATTCTTCACGAGCCACCAGAGGAGCCAAACCCCTTCAGGTGGAACCCACATATCCCATGTTTCAGCTGTCTCCTTTGCAGATTGGTACGTTAGTAGGGGAAACCCGACAGATGGAAAGTGATGTGTCCCAAATCAATGATCACTTAAGTCCCGACGCTGCAATGCATGCTCTGCTGAGCCGAGCGCTCACCACCCAACTCCCTGTGTGGCTGCTAGATGTCTAGGCTAGTTTCCTGAATCTGAAGAGAAGCCGGGCATTTACAGTCCTTGAAGAGTGGGGTCGTAGTGCAAATCCACTGGTGCCGGCGGTGAGCTGGTTGATCCACATCTTCACAGGCACCACGCATTCCCAGCCAGTTCCGCTGGACCTTGTGGGGGCTAATAGCCTGCAGTAGAAACAGGTGAGCGGGATTTCACTCTGAATGGTGTGGCCAATGGAGCACAGCATCACCTAGCGTGCCTGGGTGGAAGTGCGAGCTGTCAGGCTTCAGTGGAAATGCTTGTCCTGCCTGGATATGGAGGGATTTGTCGCCCACGGGGCTGAATACCGCTTACAACCTGGTTTCTGGTTGACCAGGCAACAAGGATAGAATCATTTCTTTAAAAACACAAGACCCTGGCACCCGCTCCCTTCGTCAGTGCTCTTACCCTCACAGCTGAGACGGTGCTTGTCTTGAAAGTGGGCTTGAGGCAGCCAGGAGCTGAATGTTCTCCGGTTGCCATGGGATCCGTGACGTCACCGTGTTCTTAGGCCACTCCTCTGTGACCTCAGGTGGAATCTGGGGTGCAGGAGCCACGTCACGTGAGCCAGTCTACAAAGTTCATGTTGCCCAAGGCTTCACAAACCTTCTGGGGTGTGCAAACAACTGCCTTCTCCTATGGAGCCTAGAAGCCCCGCACCTTTCACAACCTAACTGATCAGAGCCTGCTCCCTCCCCTTTGATTAGAGGACTTCTCCCATGAATATTTCTCATATCACAGGAGAACTGGAAAGCAATTGATGCGTTTTTCTGAGTGGAAGTCATTGCACCTGAATGAATGTAGGATCAAGGATATGACTATGAGCCAGGATCTCTCTGTAATGAATCTTGAGCGTAATAACTGGAAACATAACGAGCAGAAAATTGAAACTGGATGAGGAATGTTTTCTTTTTGCCACCACGTTTCCCTTCTGGGACCCCAGACCCCATGAGCCATCAACAATTGCCTTTGCCCTCTTACAGCTCACAACAGCATCCGGCTAAATTGCTGAAGCACCCACTCTCTGAGAGAAACAGGCATTGAACAGTAGGAAAATCTTCCTCTTCCTCACCCTTTCCTGAGATGATGAGCAACATCCATCACCAAAACTGGCTTGTGCATTGTGCCCAGGTCTCTGTTGTTTAGATTTTTACCAAAGAAAATGACCAACGGAACGATATTTAAAAAAGAGGTTCGAGGAATTAATCAGGAGATTGCGAATAAATTGGCTAGTTTTTCATATATGAATGATCCCATAGTCTCCATTCGCACTCACCAATTGAGCATATTCTCAATCCCACATAGTCTTTCTACTGCCCCTGCCTGTGGCGATCTTGGATCCCTGATACAAATTTGTGCTCAGTGATGAGTTACATGCATTTTCGTCCTTATGCGACTAGGGGAAATATCTGTCCCTCAGAACATACCGCAGCTCTTGTGAATTGACCTGCAAAAGATTTCCTTGGTGCATTCTCATGAACATGAGGATTAAGAATTCCTTAGGCATTGTTTGTCGTCTTCATGATTGCTTGTCTGCATAGTTTTTCACCAATTAGGTCTGCTAGTCATCAAGAGTAGTAAGGCAGAGCAGCCTTTCGTGTACTGGCCTTATAGCCCATCACATAGAGTACCTGCCTCCCATGCTGGAGACCAGTGTTCCAGAACCCGGCAGGCCCTGTTAGCTCAGGGAAATTACAAACAGACAAATGAGACCGAATCGAAGCGGGGACTCCCAACCCTCCATCCTCTCACCACTTACTTTTCTTTTCTCCGCTCCTCACAAATGAATCAATAGTGGAAAACAGCACCAGTTTCATGAGCAACCCATTTACACGGACACCATTCAGTTTGCAAATGTGCTCCAATGCAGCAGTGCTGCACACTCACCGGCCTTTCTTCAGAGAACTACTTCCTAGCCCTCACTCTACTCTCCTTAGGACAGAGATCACGGGTTTCTCATGAGAATGATTATGCCAATAATTCTTCACCACTTTCCTCCCCTGGGCATTGTTCACCAGGTTTCCGTGACCGGTCATTCAAAATGACAACCGCACTTACACCTGGCTCCCTCCAGGATTTTGGGCTATATTCCCATACCCTCTGACAACGAATGGGGCTTCCACACCTGAGTACTTGGCCTGTGAACCTCAAAGAAAACTGGAAAACCAAGTGGTGAACACAAAAGGCAGCCGCTCTTGTCCCGGGAGTTTCTCTGACACTTTGGATTTGCAATGGCTTGCTTGTGACTTCTTGATGAATAATGGTAGGCTTGAGGCTGATTGGATTTGGGCCTCTACTGGTAGGATTCAGGACTATCATGGGGCTTTACAACCTACTCTCCCAATAACATTGGAGCTCCAGTTTCAAGAGGAATGGAGCCCTTTTAAGCACTCTTGTTAATTTTGATGGACCTCGTCAAGAGATGCAGCCTAGAATTGGGTGAAGCATAACAAGTAGTCGGAGTGTGCATTGATCTCCTGTTTACTGGGTATCTAGGAATGAGTGCATGGTGCCTTGGAGGGTAAGAAATGACACAAATCACATCTTTCCAAGATCTCACACCAGAAGGAGGAAACAAGAGACGTTAGGCCTATGGCATATGGGCGGGGTAGAAACATGTCACGATAGAAAGTGGATTTGACACTTTTCAAATGCTTGACATACGCTTTTTCTTCTCAGTAGATCTATTAAAGTGTTGGTTCTCATGGAACCACTTCTGGTGTGATATTCTTGTTTTGCCATGGAGGGTCTTCGCACTTGAATATTCATAGTCCTTTGGGGGATTACATTTCTGAGATTGTGGTGAACTCTTCATTAGGAGAGCCAGGGATGAGGGTTGAATACTCCAGGATCAGCTGGTTTAAATTGTAGGTCTTGGTGTGGGAGATGTGATGTTAGGAAAGCCTTTGCTCATTGTTCCCCTGCCAGAAAATATAGGAATCAGTATACATATATTCGACATTCCGTTGGGAGCAACAGAAAGAGGCAGGACTTTTCAGGGGCACTGATGTACTTGCAATGACTTTAGGGTTGTTGTTCATGATTGCAAACAGAAAGAACACACAATAACTACTTTCTGTATTAGTAGTGTATGATGAGGCTGTATATATATCGAGGAAATTGTGGTTTGAACATGAACAGTGTTGAGCTTCATAGACTCTTCTCTGAAGATGGTTTCCAGGAGGACCCTCTGCAGCTTTTTGCATGCCCCAGATGTCCTTACCCTCGCCTTTTGAAAATTCAGTTTGGAAGCTTTGCACCATTACACTTTCAGAAGGGTCTATGTTTAAAGGTGGTGTTATGCCCTGTGAAACTGTGCTCATCATGCCATCACCAGGCTTTTCTTTCATTCACGGGCTTGTATGCTGCTCCCTCCCGGGGCTGGTTAGATGATTGCTGACAATAACTCACAGAGCCTTGGGACTGTGGGGCATTTGTCTGGTCAAGAAGACGAACCATTGAGTGCATGCGGAGTGGCAAGACATTTCTGCATATTGAGTTGGTTTGAAGGGCTGCTGGAAGAATCCCACCAGGAAAGATTCCAGGTGCAACAGAGTCATAATGCAGCAGCCAAGCAGTTGGAGCCTGGCAGCTGGAGTGATCACAGAACTACTCTCCTTTCTTTTCACGTCCATTCTGTCCTCCGTCCAACATGCTGAGTGAATGACTCGCTCCATTCTTCACGAGCCACCAGAGGAGCCAAACCCCTTCAGGTGGAACCCACATATCCCATGTTTCAGCTGTCTCCTTTGCAGATTGGTACGTTAGTAGGGGAAACCCGACAGATGGAAAGTGATGTGTCCCAAATCAATGATCACTTAAGTCCCGACGCTGCAATGCATGCTCTGCTGAGCCCAGCGCTCACCACCCAACTCCCTGTGTGGCTGCCAGACGTCTAGGCTAGTTTCCTGAATCTGAAGAGAAGCCGGGCATTTACAGTCCTTGAAGAGTGGGGTCGTAGTGCAAATCCACTGGTGCCGGTGCTCAGCTTGTTGATCCACATCTTCACAGGCACCACGCATTCCCAGCCAGTTCCGCTGGACCTTGTGGGGGCTAATAGCCTGCAGTAGAAACAGGTGAGCGGGATTTCACTCTGAATGGTGTGGCCAATGGAGCACAGCATCACCTAGCGTGCCTGGGTGGAAGTGCGAGCTGTCAGGCTTCAGTGGAAATGCTTGTCCTGCCTGGATATGGAGGGATTTATCGCCCACGGGGCTGAATACCGCTTACAACCTGGTTTCTGGTTGACCAGGCAACAAGGATAGAATCATTTCTTTAAAAACACAAGACCCTGGCACCCGCTCCCTTCGTCAGTGCTCTTACCCTCACAGCTGAGACGGTGCTTGTCTTGAAAGTGGGCTTGAGGCAGCCAGGAGCTGAATGTTCTCCGGTTGCCATGGGATCCGTGACGTCACCGTGTTCTTAGGCCACTCCTCTGTGACCTCAGGTGGAATCTGGGGTGCAGGAGCCACGTCACGTGAGCCAGTCTACAAAGTTCATGTTGCCCAAGGCTTCACAAACCCTCTGGGGTGTGCAAACAACTGCCTTCTCCTACCGAGCCTAGAAGCCCCGCACCTTTCACAACCTATCTGATCAGAGCCTGCTCCCTCCCCTTTGATTAGAGGACTTCTCCCATGAATATTTCTCATATCACAGGAGAACTGGACAGCAATTGATGCGTATTTCTCAAGTGGAAGTCATTGCACTTGAATGAATGTAGGATCAAGGATATGACTATGAGCCAGGATCTCTCTGTAATGAACCTGAGTGTAATAACTGGAAACATAATGAGCAGAAAATTGAAACTGGATGAGAAATGTTTTCTTTTTGCCACCACGTTTTCCTTCTGGGACCCCAGACCCCATGAGCCATCAACACTTGCCTTTGCCCTCTTACAGCTCACAACAGCATCCAGCTAAATTGCTGAAGCACCCACTCACTGAGAGAAACAGGCATTGAACAGTAGGAAAATCTTCCTCTCCTTCACCCTTTCCTGAGATGATGGACAACATCCATCACCAACACTGGCTTGTGCATTGTGCCCAGGTCTCTGCTGTTTAGAATTTTTCAAAAGAAAAGGACCAACGGAACAATAGTTAAAGAATGGATCGAGGAATTAATCAGGAGATTTCGAATAAATTGGCTAGTGTTTCATATATGAATGATCCCATAGTCTCCATTCGTCGTCACCAATTGAGCATATTCTCAATCCCACATAGTCTTTCTACTGCCCCTGCTTGTGGCGATCTTGGATCTCAAATACAAATTTGTGCTCAGTGATGAGTTACATGCATTTTCTTCCTTATTCGACTAAGGGAAATATCTGTCCCTCAGGACACACCAGGGCTCTTGCCAATTGACATGCAAAAGAGTTCCTTGCTGCATTCTCATGAACATGAGGATTAAGAATTCCTTAGACATTGTCTTGGTCCTGATTGCTTGTCTGCATAGTTTTTCTCCAATTAGTTCTGCTAGTCACCAAGAGTAGTAAGGCAGAGCAGCCATTCGTGTACTGGCCTTATAGCCCATCACATAGAGTACCTGCCTCCCATGCTGGAGTCCAATGTTCGACACACCCGCAGCCCTGTTAGCTCAGGGAAATTACAAACAGACAAATGAGACCGAATCGAGGCGGGGACTCCCAACCCTTCATCCTCTCACCACTTACATTTCTTTTCTCCGCTCCTCACAAATGAATCAATAGTGGAAAACAGCACCAGTTTCATGAGCAACTCATTTACACGGACACCATTTAGTTTGCAAATGTGCTCCAATGCAGCAGTGCTGCACACTCACCGGCCTTTCTTCAGAGAACTACTTCCCAGCCCTCACTCTACTCTCCTTAGGACAGAGATCACGGGTTTCTCATGAGAATGATTATGCCAATAATTCTTCACCACTTTCCTCCCCTGCGCATTGTTTACCATTTTTCGGTGACCGGTCATTCAAAATGACAACCACAATTACACCTGGCTCTCTCCAGGATTTTGGGCTATATTCCCATACCCTCTGACAACGAATGGGGCTTCCACACCTGAGTACTTGGCCTGTGAACCTCAAAGAAAACTGGAAAACCAAGTGGTGAACACAAAAGGCAGCCGCTCTTGTCCCGGGAGTTTCTCTGACACTTTGGATTTGCAATGGCTTGCTTGTGACTTCTTGATGAATAATGGTAGGCTTGAGGCTGATTGGATTTGGGCCTCTACTGGTAGGATTCAGGACTATCATGGGGCTTTACAACCTACTCTCCCAGTATCATTGGAGCTCTAGTGTCAAGAGGAATGGAGCCCTTTTAAGCACTCTTGTTAATTTTGATGGACCTCCTCAAGAGATGCAGCCTAGAATTGTGTGAAGCATAACAAGTAGTCGGAGTGTGCATTGATCTCCTGTTTACTGGGTATCTGGGAATGAGTGCATGGTGCCTTGGAGGGTAACAATGACACAAAACACCTCTTTCCATGTTCTCACACTGGAAGGAGGAAACAAGAGACATTAGGAATATGGCATTTGGGCGGGGTAGAAACATGTCAAAATGGAAAGTGGATTTGACACTTTTCAAATGCTTGACATACGCTTTTTCTTCTCAGTAGTTCTATTAAAGTGTTGGTTCTCATGGAACCACTTCTGGTTTGATATTCCTGTTTTGCCATGGAGGGTCTTCGCACTTGAATATTCATAGTCCTTTGGGGGATTACATTTCTGAGATTGTGGTGAACTCTTCATTCAGAGAGCCAGGGATTAGGGTTGAATGCTCCAGGATCAGCTGGTTTAAATTGTAGGTCTTGGTGTGGGAGATGTGATGTTAGGAAAGCCTTTGCTCATTGTTCTCCTGCCAGAAAAATATAGGAATCAGTATACATATATTTGACATTCCGTTGGGAGCAACAGAAAGAGGCAGGACTTTTCAGGGGCACTGATGTACTTGCAATGACTTTAGGGTTGTTGTTCATGATTGCAAACAGAAAGAACACACAATAACTACTTTCTGTATTAGTAGTGTATGATGAGGCTGTATATATATCGAGGAAATTGTGGTTTGAACATGAACAGTGTTGAGCTTCATAGACTCTTCTCTGAAGATGGTTTCCAGGAGGACCCTCTGCAGCTTTTTGCATGCCTCAGATGTCCTTACCCTCGCCTTTTGAAAATTCAGTTTGGAAGCTTTGCACCATTACACTTTCAGAAGGGTCTATGTTTAAAGGTGGTGTTATGCCCTGTGAAACTGTGCTCATCAAGCCATCACCAGGCTTTTCTTTCATTCACGGGCTTGTATGCTGCTCCCTCCTGGGGCTGGTTAGATGATTGCTGACAATAACTCACAGAGCCTTGGGACTGTGTGGCATTTGTCTGGTCAAGAAGACAAATGATTCAGTGCATGCGGATTGGCAAGACATTTCTGCATATTGAGTTGGTTTGTCGGGCCGCTAGAAGACTCCCAAGAGGAAAGTTTCCAGGTGCAACAGAGTCGTAATGCAGCAGCCAAGCAGTTGGGGCCTGGCAGTCGGAGTGATCACAGAACTACTCTCCTTTCTTTTCACGTCCATTCTGTCCTCCGTCCAACATGCTGAGTGAATGAATGACTCGCTCCATTCTTCACGAGCTACCAGAGGAGCCAAACCCCTTTAGGTGGAACCCACATATCCCATGTTTCAGCAGTCTCCTTTGCAGATTTGTACCTTAGTAGGGGAAACCCGACAGATGGAATGTGATGTGTCCTAATTCAATGATCACTTAAGCCCGGACGCTGCACTGCATGCTCTCCTGAGCCGAGTGCTCACCACCCAACTCCCTGTGTAGCTGGTAGGCCTCTAGGCTTATTTCCTGAATCTAAAGAGAAGCCAGGCATTTACAGTCCTTGAAGAGTGGGGTCATAGTGCAAATCCACTTGTGCCGGTGCTCAGCTTGTTGAGCTACATCTTCACAGGCACCTCGCAGTCCCAGCCAGTTCCACTGGACCTTGTGGGGGCTACTAGCCTGCAATAGAAACAGGTGAGCGGGATTTCACTATGAATGGTGGGGCCAATGCAGCACAGCATCACCTAGCGTGCCTGGGTGTAAGTGCGAGCTGTCAGGCTTCAGTGGAATGCTTGTCCTGCCTGGATATGGAGGGATTTATCACCCACGGGGCTGAATACCGCTTCCAACCTGGTTTCTGGTTGACCAGGCAACAAGGATAGAATCATTTCTTTAAAAACACAAGACCCTGGCACCCGCTCCCTTCGTCAGTGCTCTTACCCTCACAGCTGAGACGGTGCTTGTCTTGAATGTGGGTTTGAAGCAGTCAGGAGCTGAATGTTCTCCAGTTGCCATGGGATCCGTGATGCCACCGTGTTCTCAGGCCACTCCTCTGTGACCTCAGGTGGAATCTGGGGTGCAGGAGACACGTCATGTGAGCCAGTCCTCAAAGTTCATGTTGCCCAAGGCTTCACAAACCTTCTGGGGTGTGCAAACAACTGCCTTCTCCTACGGAGCCTAGAAGCCCCGCACCTTTCACAACCTAACTGATCAGAGCCTGCTCCCTCCCCTTTGATTAGAGGACTTCTCCCATGAATGTTTCTCATATCACAGGAGAACTGGAAAGCAATTGATGCGTTTTTCTGAGTGGAAGTGAATGCACCTGAATGAATGTAGGATCAAGGTTATGACTATCAGCCAGGATCACTCTGTAATGAATCTTGAGCGTAATAACTGAAAAGATAATGAGCACAAAATTGAAACTGGATGAGGAATGTTTTCTTTTTGCCACCACGTTTCCCTTCTGGGACCCCAGACCCCATGAGCCATCAACCCTTGCCTCTGCCCTCTTACAGCTCACAACAGCATCCGGCTAAATTGCTGAAGCACCCACTCACTGATAGAAACAGGCATTGAACTGTAGGAAAATCTTCCTCTGGCTCACCATTTCCTGAGATGATGGGCAACATCCATCACCAATACTGGCTTGTGCATTGTTCCCAGTTCTCTGCTGTTTAGAATTTTTCAAAAGAAAAGGACCAACGGAACAATATTTAAAGCATAGGATCGAGGAATTAATCAGGAGATTGTGAATAAATTGGCTAGTTTTTCATATACGAATGATCCCATAGTCTCCATTCATAGTCAACAATTGAGCATATTCTCAATCCCACAGAGTCTTTCTACTGCCCCTGCTTGTGGCGATCTTGGATCCCTGATACAAATGTGTGCTCAGTGATGAGTTACATGCATTTTCGTCCTTATGTGACTAGGGGAAATATCTGTCCCTCAGGACACACCGCGGCTCTTGCGAATTGACATGCAAAAGAGTTCCTTGCTGCATTCTCATGAACATGAGGATTTAGAATTCCTTAGACATTGTTTGTCTTGGTCATGATTGCTTGTCTGCATAGTTTTTCACCAATTAGGTCTGCTAGTCATCCAGAGTTGTAAGGCAGAGCAGCCGTTCGTGTACTGGCGTTATAGACCATCACGTAGAGTACCTGCCTCCCATGTTGGAGACCAGGGTTCGAGACCCCGGCAGCACTGTTAGCTCAGGGAAATTACAAACAGACAAATGAGACCGAATCGAAGCAGGGACTCCCAACCCTCCATCCTCTCCTCTCTTACTTTTCTTTTCTCCGCTCCTCACAAATGAATCAATACTGGAAAACAGCACCAGTTTCACGAGCAACCCATTTACACGGACACCATTCAATTTGCAAATGTGCTCCAACACAGCAGTGCTGCACACTCACCGGCCTTTCTTCAGAGAACTACTTCCTAGCCCTCACTCTACTCTCCTTAGGACAGAGATCACGGGTTTCTCATGAGAATGATTATGCCAATAATTCTTCAACACCTTCCTCCCCTGCGCATTGTTCACCAGGTTTCGGTGACCGGTCATTCAAAATGACAACCGCACTTACACCTGGCTCTCTCCAGGTTTTGGGGCTATATTCCCATACCCTCTGACAACGAATGGGGCTTCCACACCTGAGTGCTTGGCCTGTGAACCTCAAAGAAAACAGAAAAACCAAGTGGTGAACACAAAAGGCAGCCGCTCTTGTCCCGGGAGTTTCTCTGACACTTTGGATTTGCAATGGCTTGCTTGTGACTTCTTGATGAATAATGGTAGGCTTGAGGCTGATTGGATTTGGGCCTCTACCTGTAGGATTCAGGACTATCATGGGGCTTTACAACCTACTCTCCAAATAACATTGGAGCTCCAGTGTCAAGAGGAATGGAGCCCTTTTAAACACTCTTGTTAATTTTGATGGACCTCCTCAAGAGATGCAGCCTAGAATTGTGTGAAGCATAACAAGGAGTCGGAGTGTGCATTGATCTCCTGTTTACCGGGTATCTGGTAATGAGTGCATGGTGCCTTGGAGGGTAAGAAATGACACAAAACACCTCTTTCCAAGTTCTCACACCGGAAGGAGGATACAAGAGACATTAGGCATATGGCATGTATGCGGGCGTAGAACCATGTCAGAATAGAAAGTGGATTTGACACTTTTCAAATGCTTAAACCTCCCACAAGGCATACCTAATTGTATTCATATCTTTATTTCCATATCAAAACATCTTTTTTTCTGAAATATCTATAATATTGGTGTGCAAGTTATTAAAATATTCTCCCCATTGATTCAGTCTTTTAATTTTTTTGGGAAAAGTTTTGTAACTGCCCTCTCTCCTCTTTCTCCAGCCACTCTTTATGGTAAAAGTCAGTGAAATCTATGGAAATTTTCTCATTAAGTTGTTCTTTGTAGAACCCCAGATTCCTTTAAGCTTTCCCATCTTTCTATTCTTTAATTTCCTTCTGTCTTTCTTCTCTCCTCCACATCCAACTTGAATTTCATGATTATCAATATAGCTCCCATTTACAGGATTACTTTTTAAAAATTTTTATTAATGCATTATGATTATAAATAAAACTATATTTTATTTTGACATTATTGCACAAACACAGAATATAATTTACTCCAATTCAAGCTCCTGATTTCCCCCATTAGATTTCCTCCTTGTTCCCTGTTCCCTTTTCTTTTTTCTATTGGTCTTACTTCTATTTATTGATATTTGTCATTTATTATTTATTTATTTATTTATTATATATTCATTTATTTATTGGTTCTTTTTGGCTATGACAGTAAAATCCATTTTGATATAATGTTACAAGCATGCAATATATCCTATTCTATTTAGGACCCCACTCTGTGGATGTACCTGGTGATGGGTTGTTGTTTTTGTAAATAAACATATGAAATTTATGTCAATTTCCTTCCACTCACTTTCCTTTTCCTATCCCCCTTCCTTCCATCCATTCCACATTGTCTAATCTACAGAAATTCCATTATTTCCCTTATGTCCTCCTTAATGTGGTTTTGCTTTCTCATATCAGAGAAAATATTCAACCTTTGACTTATGGAACTGGGTTATTTCACTTAGCATGAAATTATACAGATCTATCTATGCACTGTCAAATGCCATAAAGTCATTGTTCTTTACACCATTCTTTTTTGTGTCCAAGTAATACTCCAGGGTGTATATATACCACATTTTCTTTATTCATTCATCTGTTTAAGGGCAACCCCATTGGTTTCATAACTTAGCTGTTGAAAAGTGAGCTGCTTTAAACATTGATGTGGGCACATCATTTTAGTATGCTGATTTTAACTACTTCGTGTACAAGGAGTGAGACAACTTGGTCAATGGTGGCTCCTTTCCTAGTTTTTGAGGTTATCCATACTGCTTTTCAGGGTGGTAGCAACAATTATAGTTCCACCAGCAATGTATGCGTGAACCTTGTTCCCCGTGTGCTCATGAGCTCACAAACTTTATTGTTACCGTAGTCTTGAAAATTGCCATTCTATGTGATGCAAAATCTCAGTGTGGTTTTAATTTGCATTATTCTAATAGCAAGAGAGGTTGAACATTTTTTCACATATTTGTTTCCCATTTGTATTTCCTATTCTATAATGTGTCTCTTCAATTCCTTTGCCCATTTATTGATTTTTTTTTTACATTAAGCTTTGAATTATTGTTTGTCCTGGAAATTAGCAACCTATCTGATGAGCAGATAGCAAAGTTTTTTTTTTTCAATGTATAGGTTTTTCTCTCCATGTTCTTGATTGTGTCTTTTGCTATGAAGATTTTTTTCAGTTTGATGCCATCACATTTATTGTCTTAATTTTTTTTTTGTTTTGCAGTACTGGGGATTGATCTCAGGGCCTTTTGCTTACTAGGCAAGCACTCTATCAACTGAACTGTAGTGAATATTCCTCAAGCTTATCTGACAGCAGTCACTGACACCATGGTCTAAGTAAGCCAAATAGTCTGAACAGAGAAACTGAGGTAATGGTAAAGACTTGCCATGGAATGAAGGTCTTTGCAGTTGCTGAGGCTGAGTTTGAGCTGAGGGGAGGCCTCGTTCTATCATGCATCACAGAAACCTATGATGTGAGCTCGCCCACACTGCCTTGCCTCATGCTGTGTGCAGGAGCTTGCTATTCCTCCAGTCCTTTGTCTCAGACCTGTTGCTGGGCAGAACTGCTTAGGCATGCTTGGTTTGTTTACACTACCTGGACCCTTGATGTATAGTTCAACTATAGGCTGACTCTGTTATACTTTAACAAGTGTGTTAACCTGATTGGATAATGTGTCTATATATGTCTTGTGAAACCCTAAATAAAATTAGATCTGTGCCTTCAGAGCTTGATCTTTGATGCCTGAGTAAGTGCGCTGGGTAAGGCTAGGTAGGGTAGGCATCATTTATCCTCACCATCAGCAAACCCGTCTCTGAACATCTACATTGATTTTTTTTTTTTTGGTAGTGGGAATTGAACCCAGGGCCTTGTGCTTACAAGGCAAGAACTCTACCAACTGAACTATATCCCAGCCTTGTCATTTGATTTTAATTTTTGTGTTTTAAGTATCTTTTTGAGGAGTCAGTTTCTGTACCAACGTTTCATTCTTGGTCTAACATTTTTTTTCCAGTTAGTGCAGCATTGCTGATCCAATACTATTCCTTTGATCCACATGGAGTTCAGTTTTGTGTAGGGTGAGGGATAGGGTTAACTTTCAATATATTACATATGGATTTCCAATTTTTCCAGCACCATTTGTTGAAGAAGCTATCTTTTCTCCAAAGCATGTTTTTGGTGCCTTTGTTTAGTATGAGATAACTATATTCATGTGGGTTTGTCTCTGTGCCTTCTATTCTACTCCATTGGTCTTCTTGCCTGTTTTGGTGTCAATATCATGCTGTTTTGTTACTATAGCTCTAGAGTATAAAGTCTGGTATCATGATAACTCCTGCTTCAATTTTCTTGCTGAGAATTGCTTTACCTTGCCTGGACTTCTTATTTTTATGAATGCTTTTTTTATATCAGTGAACAAAGTCATTGGAATTTTTATGGAATTTTTACTGTGTCTGTGTAGTGCTTTTGGTACTATGACCATCTTGGCAATAATAATTCTTACTATCCAATAACAGGAGTGGTTCTTCCATCTTCTGAAGTCTTCCTCAATTTCTTTATTTAGTGTTTTCTTTCCACTATAGAGGTCTTTCACTTCTTTTGATAGATCAATTCCCAAGTATTGTGTTTATTTCTATTTGAGGGGTATTGTGAATGGATTAGTTTTCCTAATTTATCTTTCAGCTGATTTTTCTTGGAGTATAGGTGTACAATTGATTTATGTAAATTTTGAATCCTGCTAATTTTCTGATTAAATTTATGAGTTCTACTATGTTTCTGGTGGATTTTGGGGGTCTTATAAATCTAGGATCATACTGTTAGCAAACAGGGATAGGTATAGCACTTCTTTTTCTAACTGTTTCTTCAATCTCTTTCTTTTGCCTAATTGTTTTGAGTAGGTATTCTAGGATGTTGATGAATAGTTTGTAAAAGAGGGTATACTTTTCTTGTTCCTCTTTTTAGAGGAAATTGTTTCACTCATTCTCTGTTTTGAATGTTGTTGGCTGTGGTG
This sequence comes from Sciurus carolinensis, assembly GCF_902686445.1. NCBI lineage: Eukaryota > Metazoa > Chordata > Mammalia > Rodentia > Sciuridae > Sciurus > Sciurus carolinensis. The sequence continues at coordinate 789,781 of NW_025920193.1, read as the reverse complement.
TTGGTGTATATAGCTTTTACAATATTGAGTTATGTTTCTTCTAACCCTACTTTTTCTAGTGTTTTGATCACAAATGTATTATGCATTTTGCCAAATGCTTTTCATTCAGCTATTGAGGTAATCATGTGATTCCCATCTTTAAGTCTATTGATGTGATGGATTATGTTTATTGAGTTCCATATGTTAAAAGAACCTTGCAGCCCTTGGAAGAACTCCATTTGATTATGGTGCATACCTTTTTAATTTTTTAATGTAATTTTAAAATGTAAAATGTAATTTTAATGTAATGTATTTTATTGAGAATCCTTTATCTATGTTCATCAAGAATATTGGTGTAAAGTTTTCTTTCCTTAATATATCTTTGTCTGATTTTCATATCAGTGTGATGTAAACTACATAGAGTATGTTTCAAGTAGTTTTCTTTTTTGTAGAATAATTTAAGGAGGTTTGGTATGAATTCTTAAAAGTCTGATGTTACCCGATAATCCCTCTGGTCCTGGGATTTTCTTATTTGGAAGTCTTTTGATAGCATCTTTAATTTCATTACTTGAAATTAATCTGTTCACATTTCTTATATAATCCTAGTTCAATTAGTGGTGTGTCATGTGTCTTTAACAATTTGTCAACGTCTTCAAGATTTTCTATCTCATTGGAATATAAATTCTCAAAATAACTTTTGACTACCCTCTGTATTTCAGTAGTACCTTTAGTGATAATTTCCTTTTTATCATAGATTTTAATAAATTAATTTTTATCTCTCTTTGTTAGCTTGATTAAGTGTTAATCAATTTTACTTATTTTTTCAGAGAACCAACTTTTTGATCAATTTCATTGATTTTTGACTCTGATTTTAACTATTTCCTGTGTAATACTAATTTCTGTGTTGACTTGTTGTTTTCGTATTGGGGTCATAAGACGTAATGTTAGATTATTTATTTGGTGTCTCTCAGGTTATTTTTGTTTGATGTATAAAGTTTTCTTCAATGTTATGAACTTTCTTCTTAAAATCACCTTCTTAGTGTCCTGGAGGTTATGGTGTTTGTATCATTATTCTCTTTTGCCTCTATGTATTTTTTATATCACCCCTAATTTCTTCTGCTCCCCATTCATCATTCCCTAGTGAATTTTTCAAACTCCAGGTATTTGGGTAAGTTTTATTTATCTTGGTCCTTATTTCTAATTATTTTACCATTATGATCTGATAGAATGCAAGGTATTGTCTATTTTTAAAATTGCCTAAAGTTTCTTTGTGTCCTAAAATATGGTCTATTTTAGAAAATTTTACAGGTACTGCTAAGAAGAAATTGTATTCAGTCACTGATGGATGAAATGTTATACATATATTAATATAAGTATAAATATATAGTCTAAATTGTACTTTTTTATTTCTGTACATTTTTTATTAAGTTTTTGTATAATCTCTCTAATGAGAGATGATTACTAAAATTACTGAGTATCTTGTGATCTTTTTGATTCTTGACATTGAGAAGGGTTTGTTTGATATATGTAGATGCTCCATTTTGGGGGCATAAATAGTCAAAACTCTTAATTCTTATTATTTCATTACTCCCTTAAGCATTATGAAATGACCTTCTTTGTCTCTTTTGATTAACTTTGGCTTGAATCCCACACTACCAGATATGAGAGTAGAAACACCTGCTTGCTTATTGATCCATGTGAGTGATAAGGTTTTTGCCATCTATTTTTCTTCAGTTTGTGTATGTCTTTGACTATAAGCTGAGTCTCTTGGAAACAGCATTGTTGAGTCTAGTTTTTTAATAAAATCTGTCTTTTGATTGATGAACTGAGCCCATTAAAGCACAGAATTATTATTTTATTTCCAGTCACTTTGATTTATTTCTAGTCTTAAAGTTGAACTTGATTTTCCTTTGAATCTCCTAGTATAGTTTCATTCTGTGATGGTTTTCATGTTTTCTCCATGTCTTCTTCATAAAACATTTTATAGACTATGTTTTGTAGTTCCAACTTTCAACCTGTGAATTCTTTTAACTTTTGTTTATCATGGAAGGTTTTTATTTTATCCTCAAATATGAACCATAATGTTCCTGGTATCCTTGGATAGTGTACATTGTCCTTTAGAATTCTGTGCAAAATATTTCAAGCCCTTCTAGCATTTAGCATTTGGGTTGAAAATTCAGCTGAAATCTACAATGGTTAATTTCTAAATGGGACCAATCATTTCTCTCTAGCTGCTTTTCAAATTCTGTCCTTTTTCTGTAGGTTAGAAATTTTTATAATAATGTCCTCTAATGCTTAATTTGAATTATCAACTTGACTGGTTTAAGATATGCTGATGATTAAAAGGTCTCTGGGTGCGTCATGAGGGTATGTCTAGGAATGATTGGAACATGGGATACTGAACTGAAGATGAGATCCTCCCTAAGTGTGGGTGGCACTGCCTAATAGGATGGAATAAATGCTGGAAGAACAAGGAAGCAGATGCAGATACAAGCTCGGCTCTCCTTGAAGAGGTTCTTGATCAGTGCTTGGATTATCTGAGGATATCAGACTCTCACTTTTTCACTCTTCCAAAGCAGACTCTGCCAGTGATTCTCCATGTAGGTTCCAGAAGCCTTGTTCTCAAACTACGTTAGCACTGTTTGATCCTTCTTACTTTGGGGTTTCTGTGTCCTGGACTGTGTAGCTTCTGGTTCTTCCAGGTCTCCTGCTGCAGACAGCCATTGTGGACTATTCAGCTTCTGGTCATGTAAGCCAATCTAATAAAACCCCTTTTATAGTCATACCTCCTGTTGATTCTGTTCCTCTGGGGAACCCTGATTAATACATTTCCCTTGGAATGGGTTTGTTGCAATTTTGTATATTTGGAGTCCTGTATGACTCCTGTATTTGATTTTCCATTTCATTTTTAAGATTTAGAAATGTTTCCATTATTATTTTATTGAAATTTGTGTGCATTTCTTTAATTTGTAACTCAGAGCCCCTGTAAATCCTAGATTTGACCTTGTAATATCATCCCATATTTTTTGAAAATGTTGTTCATGGTCTCTTAACATCTTTAACATGATCAAGTTAAGTTTTAATATTATGTATATTGCCTTTGTTGCCTGAAAATCTTTCAAATGATCTAGTCTATTGGTAATGCTTTCCATTGAATTTCAAATTTGTTTTATTGATTCTTCCATTTCAAGAATTACCAATTGGGGTTGGGGTTGTGACTCAGTTGTAGAGCACTTGCCTAGCATGCATAAGGCACTGGGTTTGATCTGAAGCACCACATATAAAAAAAAATATTTACCAGTTAAGTTTTGTTCAAAATCTCTGACTCTGTAATGAAGTGATCTTTTACTTCTTGTATTTTCTCTGTGATTTTACTCTTTCCATAATATTTTACCTCTTAGATCATCTTATCTGTGTACTTCCTAAATTCCTCACCTGACATTTTCTGCACTGCAGTGTTAGTGGAGTCTATTATTGATTCACACTGTTTTGTTTTGGATGTTTTCTTCCATTGCTTTCACATATTTTTTATGTGTCTACCAATCTGTTCAAATGGATCTGAAGAAGGAGGGCTTCTACTCTACAAACTTTGAGGAATCCTGTAGGCTTAAGGTGCCTCACAGATTGGGGGAAATAAATAACATCTAAAACTAATGCATATGACATATTTGATTAAATTATATACTTATTTCCTATTGTGACATCAACAATGTTGGTTGATACAAAGAACAGAAATGGTAGGATAGCATTTTCTATCAGTAAAGACCATAGTTAATTATAAATCATATCTGTCATAAAATCAAACAGTAGGTATTATGTTTGACTTGCTGTGTATTAATTTTTGCTATAACATTAGTGGTGCAGTCTGACATTTTATAAACTAACCAATACTAAGAGAAGTAAAAAATAGAGTTAATTAACAGGGTCAAAGGAGAGATGAGTGAGTAGAAAAAGGTTTGCAATTTAAAAAGTTGAATAGAACTGATGCATATGCAAAATATTATGTGTTGTTTCTGAGGGAGAGGACAAAATAAAGGGAAAAAATTAAAGAAAGAGTGCAAGAGAGAATGATGAGTTTGGCTTCTATTGATTCATCTATTTATTTATAGATGTTTAAATTAGTGATTATAGGTATACATAAATCTTTTTTTTTTTTGGTACTGGGAATTGAACCCAGCATCTTGTGCTTGTGAGTCAAGCACTCTACCAACTGAGCTACTTCCCCAGCCCTATACATAAAATTGAAATTCACAGTGCTTTATTCATATATGTACATAAGAGAGTTTGCTTTGTTTTATTCTACTATTCATCCCACTTTTATCCTCTCTTCTTTGCTATAACCCCTTACTCTGCTCCACAGATGGCTCTTTTATTTTTAATGAATTACCCCTTTTCTCATTATTTCATCTAACATTCACACATGAAGGGAGAGGTTTGACTTCTGACTTTCTGAATCTCGCTTATTTCACATAGAATCAAGTTCTCCAGTTTCATCAATTTTCCACCAAGTGCTATCACTGCATTATTCTGTTTTTTATTGTAAACAAATGGAATACATGTTGTTTCTCTGTTTGTACATGGAGTAAAGGCGTACCATTTGTGTAATCATAAATTTACATAGGGTACACTTCATTATTCTGTATGACTAAGTAAAATGTCATGAATGTACACCATATTTTTTTTTTATCCATTAGTCTGTTGATGAGTATGTGGGCTGGTTCTGTAATGTGGTTATTGTGAATTGTGTTGCTACAAACACTGAGGTGGCTTTTACTCTACAGTATGCTGATTTTAGATATTTGGATATATATCAGGGAGTGGAACAACTGGGTCAATGGTGGTTCCATTTCAACTTTGAAAGGGATATCCATAGGGTTTTCCAGAATTATTATACTAATTTGCTATCCTACTAACACTGCATAAGTGTACATTTTCTCCCACATTATTCCTTTTGATCTTCTAAAAAAATCTTTTTAGATATATACAACAGTAGAGTATATTTTACATATTATAAACATATGGAGAATAACTTCCCATTCTTGTGCTATTCATAATGCAGAGTTACACTGGTCTTGTATATATAATCTCCCCCCAATGTCCCTTCTGATACATGGATACCCCACATTAATCTTAAAAATTGCTATTGTGATTGAAGTGAGATAAAAATCTCTATTTAGTTCTTTTTAAATGTAATAATGTTATTGAGGTATAGGAAAAGAGCAAGGACACAATAAAAATAGATTCTTTTACATGTAGTTTTGACTTGCATTTCACTGATTTCTAGACATGTTGAACATTTTTTCATATATATGTTGGCCATTTGTATTTCTTATTTTAACCAACATCTGTTTAGATTTTTTGCCCATTTAGTAATTGGGGTGGTTCATATTTTTTAGTTGTTTTATATTCTGTATATTAATTTCCTGTCATTAGGAGCAGGTGAAAAAGATTTTATCATATTGATAGACTCTCTATTCACATTCTTCTTTCCTTTGTTGGGCAGAAGTTTTGAAATTTGATTTCATCCCTCTTATTGATACTTGGTTTCATTTCTTATGCTTTAGAAGTCTTATTAAGGTAGTTGATGCTTTTGTCAATATGTTGGAGTGTTTCTTTAAGCACTTCTAGAGTTTCTGGTTTAATTCCTAGATCTTTAATCCACTGGAGTTGACTTTGGTGCAGGATGAGAGATAGGGAACAAGATTTATTTTTTTCTAAATATGGATATCTAATTTTCAAAGTATCATTTGTTAAAAATTCTCTCCTTCCTCCAACATGTTTTTGCACCTTTGTCACATATCAGGTCACTGTATCTACATGGATATTTCTGTATTTATATTCCATTGGTCTTAAGGTCTGTTTTGGTAATACAGTTTGTATACAAAAGATGTACAACATAATTGGTTATCTGGTATTGTGATGCTTTCAGCATCCTTTTTATCATTCAGGGTACTTTGGATATTCTTTTAAGTGTCCAAATAAATTTTAGAACTGCTTTTCTGTCAGTGTATCTTGTAAAGAATGCCATTGATATTTTGATTGGGATTATATTGAGTCTGTTTACTGCTGTTGGTAGTTTGGCAATTCTGATAATATTAATTCTGCTTATTCAAGGACATGGGAAGTATTTCCACCACCTAAGATCTGCTTCCATTTTTTAAAATTCAGTGTTCCCTGGTTTTCATTGTTGATGTCTTTCTCTTCATAGGTTAGATTTTTTCCCAAGTATTTTTTAGGGTACTGTGATTGAGATTTTTTTTTTTCAATTTCTTTTGTAGCAGGTTTACTCTTGCAATATAGGAATGCTATTGAATTATATATGCTGTTCTTACATCCAACTCCTTTAGGAAATTTGTTAATCATCTCTATATATTTGTTAATGTAGCATTTTAAATCTTCTAAGTTAAGGTTCATGTCATCATCAGAGATATGTACTTTTTTTTTTTTTCCTATGTGCATGCCATTAGATTACTTCCCCTGCCTGATTGTTCTGGCTTGAATTTCAAGTTGAATAGAAGTGGTGAGCACCTATATCCTTCTTTTCTCCTTGTTTTCAGAGAAAATGCTGTAATTTTTCTCCATTCCCTCTAATGTTAGCATTGGGTTTCTCATAAGCACCTTTTAAAATGTTGAAAAAATTTCCTTCTATCACTAGTTCCTCTTCAGTTTTAAAGATGAATTGTTGCTGGAAGTTTTCAGAAGACTTTTCTGCTTCTGTTGAGATAATCATGTGAATTTGCACCTAAATCTGTTTATGCAGTGAATTACACACACACACACACACACACACACACACACACACATTTTAAGTTCTATGTAAGATATTACTCTATAGGCCATACAAAAAATTAATTTTTTGGTACAGGGAATTTAACCCAGTCATGACTTTCTGACTAGCAACATATGCTACTAGTCACTTTTAAAATATTTTCCATGGGAGATGCCCAGAGGTTTATTTCCCTGGTTGCTGCAGCTGCTCACACAGCCACCACAGACTCCACCACAGATGCTGCCCCTGAAGATGCCACCAAAAGCATTATAGATATTTAATTCAATTTCTATTAAAATCCTGAAGATATTCTTCATGTAACTAGAATAGGGAATATGAAATTCATTTGGAAAAAAAAAAAGAGACCCTGAATAACCAAAGCAATCCTTAGCAAGAAAAGTGAGGCAGGTGACATCACAGTTTCAGACCTCAAACTGTACTACAGAGTTATATTAATAAAAATAACATGATACTGGCAAAAAAAAAAAACCAGACATGTAGACCAATGTTACAGAAAAGAAGACACAGAGACAAATCCACATCAATGAAAGGTGTCTCATACAAGACAAAGGTGCCAAAAATATTCACTGAAGAAAAGATAGCTAATTCAACAATTAGCACTGGGAAAATGAAAAACCACATGTAACAAAATGAAATCAAACCTTATCTCTTACCCTGCATGAAACTCAACTCACTGTGGATCAAAGACTTAGGCACTAGAACAGTGACCCTCTGCCTAATAGAAGAAAAAGTAGGTCCAAATTTTCACCATTGTCAGCCTAGGAACTCACTTCCTGACCTGACTCCTAAATCACAATAAATTACATCAAGAATCAATACAGGGATCCAAGATGGCGGACTAGAGGGAGGCTGTGATCCTTGTCACTCCGCATCTCCAGTTTCAAGCAGAGGATATCTCTTTCTCGGTGAGGCAGTTTTTGCTGCTTATCGATCCCCTGGTGTTTACCCCATTTGTCTTCTGTGATGACCTGCAGGCTGCCAGCATATCAATGCCTTTTGTGAGTGCACATTGCTCACTGTCAGGCGTCTATCATCTGCCATTTGCCTGCCTCTCGCCTGTCCATTGCCTGCCTTAAACCTATCCATCACCCAACACACGAGGTTCACCTACCAATCAGCCAACAACAGTCAGCAAACTGATAGCCGACCACCAGTGGAGCACCAGCTGCCTGATGTTGCCTGCAAGTTCACTGTTACAGTACCTCCAGGTTTGATTACACGTGCCTGCTGCCATTTTGAGAAAACAGCCATGCCTTGTCAGACCCCTGGCCAGACTGACTGAGCCAATCACTCCCTGCCTCTGGGGCCCTCACATCGACTGACTGCTCCCTGCCACCAGTACTCCCAGACCAACAGATTGTGCCATATCACCAGGGACCACAGATCGACTGATTGCACCCGGCTTTCATGATCCGACAAACACAACAAACACACCAGATCTCAGGAACCTGGCCAGACCAACTGAATCCCCACACCAGGACCTCCAACTAACCACGTCCACCCCTGAGCTGCAACTCCCCATTTGCCAACACATTTCAAAGCCAGAGTGGCCATCTTGGATAATCCTGGAAGCTGCAGCTCTGATCTTCAGGTGGGGCAAAATCCAAACTGAGAAGTCAGCTGGAGGCTTGAAGTGCATTGTCAGGTACCTCTCATGCATCAGGCTACTGAACACTGGGAGGGTTTCATTAGTATATGACTGTTATACTGTAGATTTTCTTTTTTCTCCTTTTTAAAAAATTTAAGTTTTTATTTCTTTACTTTTCTTGCTCTCTTTTCCTTTTGTTTACCTGTTCCCTCAGAGTCTCTTTCTCCCTTTTTTGCAAGCTAATATCCAATTTCTTTTGAATATACTCTCACCCTTTCTATTTTCTAGAACTTCTGTATATTCTTTTCTTATCCCATTAACAGCCACATTCTACATCCCTCCACATCCTTTTTGTTCTCCATTAGAAACTGCAGACCTTAATGCAAACCTGTTTGTTTTACCAAAGATAGTATTTGAACTTATTCTGTTTACTATGACAATTTTGTTATTGTCCCCATAGGGGCCATTTGGTCTAGGATTGCAGAGTGTCTGATTTGGACACTGCTAATATTGATCTCCCCTTAAAGAAAGAATTTGGGAAACCTATAGGGCCACTATAAGCCTATATGGGGAAATCTGCAATACCCCAGATCTGCACTGCTAGAGGGGAGGATACATGAACAACATGAAAAAACAAGGGAAGAAAATGATCCAAACAAATCTGGATTCTATATTAATAGAATCCAATGACAGTATGTTAGAAGAAATATCAGAAAAGAACTTCAGATTATACATGATTAAGATGATTTGTGAAGCGAAGGATGAGATAAGAGAGCAAATGCAGGTTATAAATGATAATACCAATAAACTAAAAGAGCACCTGCAGGAAGCAAAAGATCATTTCATCAAAGAGATAGAGATTCTCAAAAAAAAAAAAAAAAACAGAAATCCTAGAAATGAAGGAAACAATAAACCAAGTAAAAAACTCAAGGGAAAGCATCACCAAAACATCATACCACTTGGAAGACAGAACCTCAGACAATGAAGACAAAATATTTAATCTTGAAAATAAAGTGGCCAAAACAGAAAAGATCATAAGAAATCATGAACAGAATCTCCAAGAACTATGGGATATCATGAAAAGATCGAATTTAAGAATTATTGGGATTGAGGAAGGCACAGAGACACAAACCACAGGAATGAACGACCTATTCAATGAAATAATATCAGAAAATTTTGCAAACCTGAAGAATGAAATGGAAAAGCAAATACAAGAGGCTTACAGAACACCAAATGAACAAAATCACCACAGATCCACACCAAGGCACATTATAATGAAAATGCCTAACATTCAAAATAAAGATAGGATTTTGAAGGCCTTGAGAGAAAAGCATCAGACTGCATAGAGGTTGAGACCAATATGGATAGCAGCCAACTTATCAACCCAGACTCTAAAAACTAGAAGGGCCTGGAACAACATATTTCAAGCTCTGACAGAACATGGTTGCCAACCAAGAATCCTATACCCAGCAAAGCTAACCTTCAGATTTGAAGATGAAATAAAATCCTTCCATGATAGACAAAAGTTAAAAGAATTTATAAATAGAAAGCCTGCACTACAGTATGTTCTCAACAAAATATTCCATGAGGAGGAAATGAAAAACAACGATGGAGGTCAGCAAAGGGAGGAGCTACCTTAGAGAAAAACCACTCAAAGGAGAAGCCAAGCCAACTCAAAAACCAAAAATAAGCCTAATGACTGGGAATACAAATCATATCTCAATAATAACCCTGAACATTAATGGCCTAAACTCATCAATTAAAAGACATAGACTGGCAGAATGGATTAAAAAAAAGAACCAACAATATGCTGCCTGCAAGAGACTCATCTCATAGAAAAAGACATCACAGACTAAAGATGTAGGAAAAAACCTACCATGCACATGGACTCAGTATAAAAGCGGGGGTTTCCATCCTTATATCAGATAAAGTGGACTTCAAGCCAAAGTTAGTCAGAAGGGATAAAGAAAGACATTTCATACTGCTTAAGGGAACCATAAATCAGGAAGATATAGCGATAGTAAATATTTATACCTCAAACAATAGGACATCCCTGTACATGAAATAAATCCTTCTCAATCTCAGGAATCACATAGACCAAAACACAATAATTCTGGGTGACTTTAATGCACCACTATCACCACTAGATATATCTTCCAAACAAATTTCAACCAGAAAAACCATAGAATTCAATAGCACTATCAATAACCTAGACTTAATAGACATATATAGAATATTCCATCCATCAATGAGTGGATACACTTTCTTCTCAGCAGCACATGAAACATTCTCCAAAATAGACCATATGTTATTCCACAAAGCAGCCCTTAGGAAATGCAAAAAAATTAGAGATACTGCCTTGTGTTGTATCAGATCTTAATGGACTGAGAATAGGAATCAATGACAAAATAAAAAAGAAAAATTACTCCAACATGTGGAGATTAAATAATATATTATTGAATGAAACATGGGTAACAAAAAACATCAGGGAGGAGAAAAAAATTCTTAGAAGTCAATAAGAATGACAATAGAACATATCAAAATCTCTGGGACACTATGAAAGTGGTGCTAAGAGAAAAATTCATTGTATGGAGCTTATTCCAGAAAAGAGTTAAAAGTCAACAACTAAATGATCTGACATTACAGCTCAAAGCCCTAGAATAAGAAGAACAGAATAACAGAAAAAGTAGTAGAAGACAGGAAATAATTAAAATCAGAGCTGAAACCAATGGAATTGAAACAAAAGAAACAATTCAAAAAATTGACAAAACCAGAAGTTGGTTCTTTGAGAAAGTAAACAAAATAGACAAACCCTTAGCCACACTAACAAAGAGAAGGAGAAAGAAGACTCAAATTACTAAAATTTATGTTGAAAAAGGAAATATCATGACAGACACCACTGAGATACAGAACATAATGAGAAGCTACTTTGAAAATCTGTATTCCAACAAAAGAGAAACTACCAAAGACATTGACAAAGTTCTAGAGAGATATGCTCCTCCCCAACTGAACCAGGAGGACGTACACAATTTAAACAGATCAATATCAAGCAATGAAATAGAAGAAGCCATTAAAAATCTACCTTCCAAGAAAAGCCAAGGACCAGTCAGATTCTCAGCTGAGTTCTACAAGACCTTCAAAGAAGAACTCATACCAATACTTCTCAAAGTATTCCAGAAAATAGAAAAGGAGAGTACCCTACAAAACACATTCTTTGAAGCTAATATCACCCTTATACCCAAACCAGTAAAAGACACATCAAGGAAGAAAAAATTTAGACCAACATCTTTGATAAATATAGATGCAAAGATCCTTAACAAAATATTGGCAAACTGCATCCAAAAACATATTAAGAAAATTGTACACCACAATCAAGTGGGGCTCATCCCTGGAATGCAAGGATGGTTCAACATTCATAAATCAATAAATGTAATCCATCATGTCAATAGACTAAGGATAAGAATCATATGGTTATTTCAATTGATGCAGAAAAAGTGCTCTACAAAATACAACACCCCTTCATGCTCAAAACACTAGAAAAAATAGGGATAGTAGAACATACCTGAACATTGTAAAGCCTATTTATGCTAAGCCTATGTCCAACATCATTTTAAAGGAGACAAACTGAAACCATTCCCTTTGAAAATGGGAACAAGGCAGGGATATCCTCTTTCACCACTTCTATTCAATATTGTCCTCGAAACTCTAGCCAGAGCAATTAGGCAGACCAAAGAAATTAAAGGGATACGAATAGGAAAAGAGAAACTTAAGCTGTCACTATTTGCAGATGACATGATTCTACATTTAGAGGTCCAAAAACCTCTTCCAAAAAACTTCTAGACCTGATCAATGAATTCAGCAAAATAGCAGGCTATAAAATCAACACACATAAATCTAAAGCATTTTTATATGCAAGGGACAAAAAACAGCTGAAAGGGAAATGAGGAAAAAAAACCCATTTTCATGAGCCTCAAAAAAGAAAATACAATACTGTGAAACAATCTAACCAAAGAGGTAAAAGATATCTACAATAAAAACAAAAAAAGTTGAAGAAAGAAATTGAGGAAGAACTTAGAAGATGGAAAGATATCCCATGTTCTTGGATAGTCAATATTAATATTGTCAAAATGGCCATACTACCAAAAGTGCTATACAGATTCAATGCAATTCCAATTAAAATCCCAATGATGTACCTTACAGAAATAGAACAAGCAGTTATGAAATTCATCTGGAAGAATAAGAAACCCAGAATAGCTAAAGAAATCCTTAGGAGGAAGAATGAAACAGGGGGTATCGCAATACCAGAACTTCAACTAAATTACAAAACAAAAGTAACAAAAAAAGCATGATATTGGCATCAAAATAGACAGGTAGATAAATGGTACAGAATGGAGGACACAGACACAATCTCAAATAAATATAATTTTCCAATACTAGACAAAGGTGCCAAAAATATACAATGGAGAAAAGATAGCCTCTTCAACAAATGGTGCTGGGAAAACTGGAAAACCATATGCAACAGAATGAAACTAAACCCCTATCTCTCACCCTACACAAAAATCAACTCACAATGTATCAAGAACCTTGAAATCAGACCAGAGACCTTGCAGCTTATAGAAGAAAATGTAGGTCCAAATCTTCACCTTGTTGACTTAGGATCAGACTTCTTTAACAGGACTCCCATAGCACAAGAAATAAAAGCAAGAATCAATAACTAGGATAGATTCAAACTAAATAGCTTTCTCTCAGCAAAGGAAACTATCAGCATTGCGAAGAGAGAGCCTACAGAGTGGGAGAATATCTTTGCCACTCTTACTTCAGATGGAGCACTAATTTTCAGATTATATAAAGAACTCAAAAAACTGTACATGAAGAATACAAATAACCCAAACAACAAATGGGCTAAGGATATGAGCAGACACTTTACAGAAGATCTACAAACAATCAACAATAATATAAAAAAATGTTCACCATCTGTAGTAATAAGAGAAATACAAATCAAAACTACCCTAAGATTCCATCTCACCCCAGTTAGAATTGCGATTATCAAGAATACAAGCAACAATAGGTGTTGGAGAGGATGTAGGGGAAAAGGTACACTCATACATTGCTGGTGGGGCTGCAAATTAGTGCAGCCACTCTGGAAAGCAGTATGGAGATTCCTTAGAAAACTTGGAATGGACCTACCATTTGACCCAGCTATCCCACTCCTTGGCCTATAACCAAAGGAGTTAAAATCAGCATACTACAGAGATACAGCCACACCAATCTTCATAGCTGCTCAATTCACTGTAGCCAAACTCTTGAACCAACCTAGATGCCCTTCAATTGAATGGATAAAGAAACTGTGGTATATATATACAATGGAATATTACTCAGCTATAAGGAACAATAAAATTATGACATTTCCAGGCAAATGGATAAAATTGGAGACTATCATGCTAAGTGAGATAAGCCAATCTCAAAAATCCAAAAGACAAATGACTCACTGATAAGAGGTTGATGACACATAATGGGGGGTGGGAAGGGAGCAAGAATGGAGAAAGAAAGGATTGCATAGACAGAAAAGATGGGTATGAGGGGTGGGGCGAAGGAAAAAATAACAGAATGAATCAAACAACATTACCCTATATAAATTTATGATTACACAAATGTTATGCCTTGACTTCATGTACAGAGAAACAACATGTATCCCATTTGTTACTTTAAAAGATAAATAAATAAATGAATAAATAATTTTTAAGAAAAGAATCAATACATAAGATGGAATTAAACTAAAAGCTTCTTTTCAGCCCAAGACAAAATCCAATAATGTGAAGAGAGTGCTTACAGATTGGAAGAAATTCTTTACCACATGCATCTCAGATAAAGCATCAATTTCTAGGATATATAAATAACTCAAAAAATTAAAATACACACACACACACACACACACACACACAGAAATGAATAATCCAATCAATAAATGTGCTAAGGAACTGAACTGACACCTCACAGAAAAAGATATACAATTGATCAACAAGTACATGAGAAATGTTCAATATCTCCAGCAATTAGAGAAATGCAAATCAAAAAATTAAGTTTTCATCTCACTCCAATCAGAATGGCCATTATCAATAATACAAGCAACAATAAATGTTGGTAAGGATGTGGGGGGAAATGTACACTCATTTATTGCTGGTGGGAATACAAATTTGTGCAGCCAATATGGAAAGTAGTATGGAGATACTTCAGAAAACTTGTAATTGAACCAGTTATTCCACTTCTTGATTTATACACAAAAGACTTAAAATCAATGTACTGCAGTGACACATCCATGTTAATGTTTATTATACCCCAATTCACAATAGCTAAAATTATGGAATGAACCTAGATTCCCTTCAACAGATGAATGGATAAAGAAAACGTGCGATATATATGTGTGTGGATATACATATATATATACATATATATATATATATATATATATATACATACATACACACTGTATTTTGAGATATTATAGATGCATGGAATATAGTTTATTCTAATTAGGATCCTGTTCTTGTGGTTGAATGTGATGTGGAAGTTCACTGGTTGTGTATTCATAGATGAACATAGGAAAGTTATGTCCAATTCATATGAATGTCCTATCCCCATGCCACTTCCCTTCCTTCATTCCCCTTTGTCTAATACAATAAACTTGTTTTTCCCTTCCCACCACTTATTATGTGTTAGCAGCCACATATCAGAGAATGTTTGACCTTTGGTTTTTTGAGTCTGGCATATTTCACTTAGAATGATAGTCCCTAGTTCCACTTATTTACTGGCAAATTCCATAATTTAATTCTTCTTTATGACAGAGTAATGTTTTATTGTTTATATATACCACATTTTCTTTATCCATTCATCTTTCAAGGGGCACATAATGTGGTTCCATAGCTATGCTCTTCAAAGTGAGCTCCTATAAGAATTGATGTGGCTGCATCACTCTAGCATACTAATTTTAAATCCTTTGTATATATACTAAGGAGTGGGATAACTGGGTCAAATCATCGCTTTATTCTAAGTTTCTTGAAGAATCTCCATGCTGCTTTCCAGGGTGGTTGCACCAATTTGCAGTACCACCAGCAATGTATGAGTGAGCATTATCTCCCACATTGTCACCATTATTAACTGTATTCTTGATATTTGTATTCTGACTGGAGTGGGAGGTAATCTCATTGTAGTTTTGATTTGCATTTCTGTAAATGGAAGAGATATTGAACATTTTTTCATATATTTATTGACAATTTGTATTTCTTTTGTGAAGTGCCTGCTAATTTTTTTTGCCCATTTAATCATTGGGTTATTGTGTGTGTGTGTGTGTGTGTGTGTGTGTGTGTGTTAAATTTTTTGAGTTCTTTATATATCCTAGAATTTAATGCTCTGCCTGAAGTGTAGGTGGCAAATATTTCTCTCATTCTGTAGGCATTCTGTTTACATTATCATTTTCTTTTCTGTGAGTAATATTTGTTTGATGTCATGCATTTATTGATTCTTGATTTTACCTTTTGTGATTTAGAAATCTTGTTGAGAATGTCAGTTCCTATGCTAAAATGGTGGACAATTTGTCCTCTATTTTTTTCTATGAGGTAAACAGTCTCTTCTAATATCTAAGTCCTTGACCTAAAATGAGTTGAATTTTGTGCAGACTGAAGGATAGGGGATAAATATTACTCTGCATGGATTTCCAGTTTACCCAGTACGATGTGCTGAAATGTTATGTGTTTGTGGCACCTTTTTCTAGAATGAGTTAACTACATATATGTAGGTTTGTTTCTGTGTTTTCTGTCCTGTTTGTCTTCATGTCTGTTTTGGTGCCTAGCTTACTGTTTTTGTTACTATAACTCTAGTATAACTTGAGACTTAATATTCTCCTGCCAGTTGCTTCACTGTTCTAATAAAGGATTGTTTCTACAAATAAATTTCATGATTGAATTTTCTATATCTATGAAGAAAATTTGTGGAATTTTTATAGAAATTGAGATAAAACTCTTTAATGCATTTGGTAGTATGGCCATTTTGACATATTAATTCTGCCTATCCAAGAATATGGGAGATCTTTCACTCTTCTAAGGTCATCTTCAATTACTTTTTTTAATGTTCTGTAATTTTCAATGTAGAGGTCATTCACCTCTTTTGTTATATTGATACCTGAGCATTTTTTGAGCTTATTATAAATGGGAGAGTTTCCTAATTTTATTTCAGCTGATTTATAGAGGAACACAATTGGTTAATGTATAGTAATTTTTATTCTGTTAAGCTGCATAATCTGTTAATAAATTCCAGAAGCCTTCTGGTGGAGTTTTTGGGTCTTCTAAGTATAGAATCATGTCTTTGGCAGAAAGAGATAATTTAAGATCTTCTTTTCCTATTCATATTGAAGCCAGAATTGGGGCAGGCATTTAGTGTAGAAATAGGAAATCGGGTCAGATCAAGAAAATGGAGGCCATAAAGTCATCTACCTCTGGAAGTTGGAGACTGCCATGGGAGAATGGAATGTCACGGACCTGCAGAACCCATTGATAACCAAATTTACCTGCCCTTGTCAGAGACTACAGGCAGGAAGGTGCTAATTAATGTCCCCTGGGCCCTTGCCTGTCTGAATCACTTTGACCCTCCCCCTGCCCCATCTGCTTTTCACTTTTTACATCTCACCTGCAAAGCCAGGTTTAATCCTATAGGCAGGAAGGGAAGAGATAAGGAAGAAAGAATGGGAGAATAAAACCCATAAAAAGGACGAGATTTGCTCATCCCATGGATTCCGCCTTTGGGTCCCCTTCTTCCACCAGGGAGAAGTCTGCTTTTACTTTTCTTTAATAAAGCTGCATTTTCCACTCTACATTTGCCTCGGTGTGCTTCTCTGGTGTTATACTTCAACACCTGAGGAAGCAGGACTCGTCACCGGTAAAGAGCGGTATCAATATCACTTTCCTTTGTTTCTTTTGTTTAATTTTTCCAGCGAGGTTTGTAAGTACTAAGTTGAATAGTAGTGGTAAAAAAGGGAATCCCTCTCATGTTCCTGTTTCTAGCAGAAAAATTTTTAAATTTTACCCATTTAGAATGATAGTGGTCTTGGGTTTAGCATATGTAGCATTTACAATATTGAGGAATGTTCTGACTATCCCTAATTTATTTAGTGTATAGTTCATGAATGGATACTGAATTTTGTCAAATGCTTTTTCTTTGTCTCTTGTGATAATCATGTGATTATTGCATTTAATCTATTGATGTGATAAATTATTGTATTGATTTATGTATGTTGGACCATCCTTCCATTCCTGGCATAAAACTCACTTGATCATTGTACTCTATCCTTTTTAATATGATTTTGTATGAAATTTGCCAGTATTTTCTTTTAGAATTTTTGCATCTATATTCATCAGGGATATTAGTCTGAAGTTTTCTTTCCTTGATGAAACTTTGGTTTTGGCATCAGGGTGAAACTAGGATCACAGAATGAGTTTTCAAGTGTTTCTCATTTTTCTGTTTCATGGAATAATTTGAGAAATACTGGGGTAAATTCTTCTTTGAAGGTCTGGAAGGATTTGGCTGAGAATCTATTTGGTCCTGGGTTATTTTTTTGTGTGTGTGTAGTAGACTTTTGATGGCATCTTCTATTTCATTGCTTGAAATTGATGTGTTTTAATTTTCTGTGTCCTACTACATTAATTTCTCTAGGTCATATTTCTCTAAAATTTGTTGATCTCTTTGTGATTTTCTATTTTATTAAATTATAGATTTTCACAATAGTTTCTATCATCTGCATTTCAGTAGTGTCTGTGGTGATATTTCATTTTCTTCATAAATTTTAGTAATTTGAGTTTTCTCTCTTTTTTCTTCATTAATTTTGGCTAAGTTATCACTAATTTTATTAGTTTTTCCAAAAAAGCAACTTTTTGTTTTATTGACTTTGAATTTTCTGTTTCAATTTCATTGATTTTGGCACTGATTTTAATTATTTTCTGTCTTCTACTGTGTTGGTATAGATTTTTTCTTTTCTTAGGCTTTGAGATGTAATTTTAGTTTATTTAGTTGGAATTTTCTTTTACCAAATAATCTGAATGCAATCATCTTTCCTCTTAGAAGTTCCTTCATAGTGTCCCAGTAATTGTGATATGCTGTGTCACTATTCTCATTTACCTCTAGTACTTTTTTTAAATTTCATCACTGATTTCTTCAGCTATCCATTAGCTACTCAATAGTGTAGTATTTATTGTCCAGTTTGCAAGGTAGCCACTCTTTTTTATTTAATCATTGATTTCTCATTTTCTTCTTTTATAATCTGATATAATCCTTGGTATTAGAGCTATCATTTGCTTTTACACAGAGTTGCTTTGTGGTTTAAATATGATCTATTTTAGTGATGGATACATGAGCTATTGAGAAAAGAGTGTATTCAGTCAGTAATGGCTGAAATATTCTATAAATTATGTCTGAATTATTAATTGTATTGATTATTTCTAAACCTTCTGTATTTAGTTTTTGGTTGGAGAATCTATCAGTTGTTGATAGGAATATATTAAAATCACCCAGTATTATTGTGTTTTGGTTTATTTTATTCTTGAAATTGAGAAAGACTTGATATATGTAGATGCTCCATTTTGGGAGGCATGGATATTTATAATTGGTATGTCTTATTGATGTAAAATTCCCTTAAGCAGTATGATATGACATTCTTTATTCCTTTTGATTAACTTTGACTTCAAGTCCACTCTATCTGGTGTAAGGATATTAAAGCCTCCTTGTATATGAGTTCCAAATGAATGATATTTGTTTTCCATCCTTATACCTTAACTTGTGAATGTCTTTGCCCATGAGGAGAATCTTTTGGAGACAGCATATTGTTGGGTCTTCCTTTCTAATCCAATGTTACAGACTATGATTTTTGATTGATGGTTATGACATTCATATTCAATGTTATTATTGAGATATGATTTTTACTTCCTATAATTTTGAGTTATTTCTCATTTTTAATTTTGTTTTTATAATGCAATTTCCAGTTCCTTGGATCACCTGTTTTATACACATACTGAAAACATGCAAGACACATTTGCCATGTTTTTTTCATGAAAGCCTCAAGAGTTTAGATTCCTAAAGTTGTCATTAGGTCAGTCATCAGAGACTTCCTCCTCATGGATCTTTAGATCTCAGTTCTCTTAGCTTTAATTTGTTTCCAATATGCCCACAAACATCTCCTTCAGTTGTTTGACAGAGATATTGCCAGAAGGTATCCACAATTCTTTCTGGCATTTCATCTCACTTTCCATGATCTGGGAATTAACTCTCTGTTTTCTGGGTCTTCATGAACCCAGAATACAGGTTTCTTTAAAGATGTTTTTACCCTCCACCCTGTGGATTCTCCTCAAGCAAAAAGATGAAGAAAAACCTGTGCCCATCCCAATGCCATGACATTGCATTTCTTAATTGTTAAATGGAACTCTATTCTGTGTCCTGAATTAGTCCTTCTTTAATGTTTTCAGGTAGGATTTCTTTTGTTCCTTTGTCCAGAGTTTATACTTGTCTCTGTGTATGTACTAGAGGTAGGGAGGAACAGACTCAGCCATACTAAGATACACATTTATAGAGCTCTCTTTTTATATTAAAATGGTGCAAAATTCATGAATCTTCTTGTAAAAATAAAACATATGACACCTAAGAATTCTTGGCACTATATTCTAAAGTCCTAATGTCCTGTCCATCTTTCTAACTTCTTCCTATTTTTCTAATTATATATCTTTTCTCATATAAACCCATCTTCATTTTTGTTCAATGCACTCTGCCAGATGTTCCATCTATTGAAATCTGCCTCACTGCAGCAGCATGGCTTATTTCCCTTAGCACGTTTCCAGGGGTTTCCCTCAGTAACCCTTGCTATGCTCCACCATGTTCATGGACAGAAGGTGCCATGCAGTGTATGTTGTTTTTCAGTTGTCACGTCAAGTGTAGACTACTGAAATGGTAAGTCCCAATGTCATGCAAACAGAAGGAAAAGATCACATGAGAACTTTTTCAGACCATTTATCAAGGGAACCCAAATGTGCTTCCTTGAGTGGTGAGAGCTGAAGATCGTTTACAAAAGATATTCTAGCATGCCTTTTGCTGTGCTATTGAGGATCAGAAAAATGAATTAAGTAGCCTGGAAATAATTAAGTATTATGTGTAAATTACTTGACAGTGTTGTGAACTTGATATCATCTTTCATTTTGAGAAGGCTTATTTTATTTTGGATGAGTTTCTTTTGGGAGGGAAAGTTAAGGAAATATCCAAGAAAAAATTTGTTAAAGCAATTGAGTAAGCATATCTACTATAGGAGTCAGAACATGAATATTTTAATGTCCCTCTGCACTAAATAAATATTCATCAAGTATGCAAAATTTTGCAGAGGAAGTAGGGAACTGAAATATTTATGAAAGAAAATATCCCCACCTTGGTAACTATGTTGTAAAATAATAATAGAATATTTCAAAATCAGTACCATTACAGTTGTATGTTTTCTTGTTTACATTAATCTATCCTGTATTATTTCTTTTTTTTATGATTTTTTTATTGTAAACAAATGGGATACATGTTGTTTCCCTGTCTGTACATGGCGTAAAGTCATACCATTTGTGTAATCATAAATTTACATAGGGTAATGTTGTTTGATTCATTCTGCCATTTTTTCCCTTCCCCCCCACCCCTCACACCCCTCCCCTCCATCTATACAGTCCTTCCTTCCTCCATTCCTGCCCCCCTCCCCAAACCCAACTCCAACCCCAACACTAACCCTTCCCAACCCCCATTATGTGTCATCATCCACTTATTAGCGATAGCATTCTTCCTTTGGTTTTTTGAGATTGGCTTATCTCACTTAGCATGATATTCTCCAGTTTCATCCATTTGCCTGCAAATGCCATAATTTTATCATTCTTTATGGCTGAGTAATATTCCATTGTATATATATACCACATTTTCTTTATCCATTCATCAATTGAAGGACATCTAGGTTGGTTCCACAATCTGGCTATTGTGAACTGAGCAGCTATGAACATTGATGTGGCTGTATCTCTGTAATATGCTGATTTTAAGTCCTTTGGGTATAGGCCAAGGAGTGGGATAGCTGGGTCAAATGGTGGTTCCATTCCAAGTTTTCTAAGGAATCTCCACACTGCTTTCCAGAGTGGTTGCACTAATTTGCAGCCCCACCAGCAATGTAAGAGTGTACCTTTCTCCCCACATCCTCGCCAGCACCTGTTGTTGCTTGTATTCTTGATAATCGCCATTCTAATTGGGGTGAGATGGAATCTTAGGGTGGTTTTGATT